>NC_044034.1:144957441-145219686 GCF_901765095.1 Microcaecilia unicolor | reverse complement strand
TAGGGATATTGTAGGCATATGCGTACATGGTTAATGCATGTTAAAGATGTTAATGTGCCTATAATGCAGCTTCGTAAACAGGGCCCAGTATGTTGAGGTAGGGTTCAGATATTTAATTTAGCAGTGATATTTGATGGTATACTTATGTCTATTTTATGTGATTTTGTGTACTTATTATGAATGTATTTTGGTAACCTGCCTAGAATTGCAGATATGTGGGATATACATTTTTAAACAAATAAATGGGGGTCCTTTTACTAAGCTGAGGTAAGCACTGGTGCATGCTTACCTCAGGTTAAAAAGGCAGTACTGCAGGATGTGCTCAGGTGTCCCACAGTAGTTTGGAATTGGTGTGTGCTTCCCACGTGCTAAAAATAGATTATGGGCCCTGCTTACTAATGTGCGCTAGCATTTTTAGAGCATGCTAATTTAATGTTAGAGACACCCATTTATTCCTCTGGATGTCTCTAATGTTAGCGTGCGCTAAAAACACTAGCATGCCTATAGCCAGCATAGCAAACAGGGCCCTTTATTTTTTAGTGCGGAGGTATGATTGGAGGCAGAGAGTAGGCATGCCCTCGCTAATCAGTTAGTGTGGGGGGCATTGGCGCACACTGGCCAATTAGCACAGGAGCTTCTACTGCCTACAAAATAGGTGGCAGTAAGGGATCCCCTGCTAATGGCCACACGCTAATTTAATGGAAAATATTAATAAATTTGGGCCATTTTAAAGCCAGGCTAAAAGTGGCCTCAGGGTGCGTGAAACCCACAGGCCATTTTTTAGCACAGCTTAGTAAAATAATTTTTTCTATGTTGTTTTGCTTTGCATTTTCCTTAAAAAAATTTTTTTTAAATAAATGTAATAAAATTACAAATGAAACCATAAAATTGAAACACAGATACATTTTCTAGTCACACCTCTAGTGATCATATAGTGGTAATTCATATGTAACACATTCCTTTGGAGCCCATAATCTCTGCCCTTGACACACTTCCTGTTCCAAATTTCTTTAAATATGTTGTGCAGCCACTTGTTGAATATCTCAGATCATTATGATATGTGTCTTTTCAATCTAGGTTCTCTGGCGAGCTCTAATTAAATATTGATTTGTGTTTCATAATATCCAGCACCATTAGTCCAGAGATGAAATGCAGAATTTATTTATTCATATATTTCACGATGATTTACTAGGCACATATACAATATGTAGGAGAGGAGAAGAAATTCCTGGAGGACATTTTAATGGAATGGTTCTCTGGATACACAGGTAGATTTGGGGAATGATCAGAGACAATGGGATGTGCATTCATAATAATACCTTGCAAGATTGTTATGTTTGTTTTATGTTTTATTATTTACAACAACAAAAAAATAGGATGTGGAATTACAAAATCGCTAGAGATAAAACAAACACAAAGTAATCCCATCAATGAAAAATAACTAAATCACAATTTTTGTAAAAAAGGAAGGAAAAACCTCAAAGAGCTCAAAACCAACAGATTTATATACAGTGGTGGAAATAAGTATTTGATCCCTTGCTGATTTTGTAAGTTTGCCCACTGACAAAGACATGAGCAGCCCATAATTGAAGGGTAGGTTATTGGTAACAGTGAGAGATAGCACATCACAAATTAAATCCGGAAAATCACATTGTGGAAAGTATATGAATTTATTTGCATTCTGCAGAGGGAAATAAGTATTTAATCCCTCTGGCAAACAAGACCTAATACTTGGTGGCAAAACCCTTGTTGGCAAGCACAGCGGTCAGACGTCTTCTGTAGTTGATGATGAGGTTTGCACACATGTCAGGAGGAATTTTGGTCCACTCCTCTTTGCAGATCATCTCTAAATCATTAAGAGTTCTGGGCTGTCGCTTGGCAACTCGCAGCTTCAGCTCCCTCCATAAGTTTTCAATGGGATTAAGGTCTGGTGACTGGCTAGGCCACTCCATGACCCTAATGTGCTTCTTCCTGAGCCACTCCTTTGTTGCCTTGGCTGTATGTTTGGGTCATTGTCGTGCTGGAAGACCCAGCCACGACCCATTTTTAAGGCCCTGGCGGAGGGAAGGAGGTTGTCACTCAGAATTGTACGGTACATGGCCCCATCCATTCTCCCATTGATGCAGTGAAGTAGTCCTGTGCCCTTAGCAGAGAAACACCCCCAAAACATAACATTTCCACCTCCATGCTTGACAGTGGGGACGGTGTTCTTTGGGTCATAGGCAGCATTCTCTTCCTCCAAACACGGCGAGTTGAGTTCATGCCAAAGAGCTCAATTTTTGTCTCATCTGACCACAGCACCTTCTCCCAATCACTCTCGGCATCATCCAGGTGTTCACTGGCAAACTTCAGACGGGCCGTCACATGTGCCTTCCGGAGCAGGGGGACCTTGCGGGCACTGCAGGATTGCAATCCGTTATGTCGTAATGTGTTACCAATGGTTTTCGTGGTGACAGTGGTCCCAGCTGCCTTGAGATCATTGACAAGTTCCCCCTTGTAGTTGTAGGCTGATTTCTGACCTTCCTCATGATCAAGGATACCCCACGAGGTGAGATTTTGCGTGGAGCCCCAGATCTTTGTTGATTGACAGTCATTTTGTACTTCTTCCATTTTCTTACTATGGTACCAACAGTTGTCTCCTTCTCGCCCAGCGTCTTACTGATGGTTTTGTAGCCCATTCCAGCCTTGTGCAGGTGTATGATCTTGTCCCTGACATCCTTAGACAGCTCCTTGCTCTTGGCCATTTTGTAGAGGTTAGAGTCTGACTGATTCACTGAGTCTGTGGACAGGTGTCTTTCATACAGGTGACCATTGCCGACATCTGTCTGTCATGCAGGTAACGAGTTGATTTGGAGCATCTACCTGGTCTGTAGGGGCCAGATCTCTTACTGGTTGGTGGGGGATCAAATACTTATTTCCCTCTGCAGAATGCAAATAAATTCATATACTTTCCACAATGTGATTTTCCGGATTTAATTTGTGATGTGCTATCTCTCACTGTTACCAATAACCTACCCTTCAATTATGGGCTGCTCATGTCTTTGTCAGTGGGCAAACTTACAAAATCAGCAAGGGATCAAATACTTATTTCCACCACTGTAGCTGAAATGATCCAAAAGATCTCCTCTTCATCACTGGCAAAAACCTTCCAATACACTTTTTTTCTATTTTTTATCAGTTTTTTATCATTATATCATTATACTACAGTCCTTGCTGTTTTTCAACGTTCAATGCCCCTTATTGGTTAATGATGAAAGTATAGAAAAGCACTTATCTCAAAACTGCAGGGTAAGAATCAAGCCACATTCTTCCAGCTTTCCACACACCGTATACACCTTTATCCAAGGCGGGTAACAAATCAACACAAACAATTGAAATGCATTCAACAAACAACTAAACACAAGCACCAAACACAAATATGCAGCATAAATGAGATCAAAAGGTCACAGACAAATCATGGCAGTTCCTAGGTTTAACTTAGCAAATAACATTTCAGCATCGATTTAAAGAATGTGATATACTGCTGTGACTTCAGTGCTAAGGGCAGCTTATTCCACTCAATAGGGCCTGCTACAGAAACCGTGCCAGTCCTTGAAATGCTCAAGCGCAAATGTCTTAAATTCAGTACAAGTATACAAGCATTTACTGAACGCAATTGCCTAGGTGGCACATAGCGTTGCAGTGTGTTATAAGTAAAAAACAAGAATCCTGATGTAATCCCAATTAAACTAACAACAGCAGTTTGAATGTAATTATTTGCGCCACAGGAAGCCAGCGTAGTTGTCGCAACAAATGAGATTACATGCTCAAATGTTTCTTTTTGGACTTCAGTGTGCAACGTAGGGATAGCTCACCAGTTTCTCTTTGGAAATTAGCTACAAGGAATACATGCCAACAGTTATTGGCTCGCTATCCATTTCTGCATACAGTTTAAACTCCTCTTATTGACTTACAAGTGCATTCACTCTGCAGCTCTTGAATACCTCTCTACTCTTATCTCTCCCTACACTCCTCCTGGGAACTCCGTTCATTGAGTAAATCTCTCTTATCTGTACCCTTCTCCTCCACTGCCAACTCCAAACTCCATTCCTTTTATCTTGCTACGCCATATGCCTGGAATAGACTTCCTGAGCCAGTACATCAAGCTCCATCTCTGGCCATCTTCAAATCTAGGCTAAAAGCCCAACTTTTTGAGGCTGCTTTTAACTCCTAATCCCTGTTCAATTGTATGGTACCCATGTCTGTTTTATCATTCCCACCGTAAGTAATTCCCTTATCCCTTATTTGTACTATTTGTCTGTCCTGATTAGATTGTTCAAGTGTGCAGCACTACACGTCTAGTAGCGCTATAGAAATGATAAGTAGTAGAAGTACTATTTGTGTTCCACTCTGAATAAGAACAGTATATGAATGACAATAAATGAAATGAAACTACTGAGGGGTAGATTCACGAAAGGGCATCAAAAGTTAAGCGCAAAAGAACAGAACACTAATCAAGTATTCTAAAACAGCATGATTGGGAGCTAAAACCAATAAAGAAATACCAGCGTAAGTTGGTATTTGAGCACCTAACTTTGGCACAAGTATTTACGCCATGTTGTTAACCACTTAGAATTGTAGATATGTGGTCTATAAGTTTTAATAAATAAATAAAAGTCTGGTGGAAATGCTTGCGCATAAATACCATCAATTGCACGCATAACTGCAATTGATGGTATTTAGACGCACAGTGCTGCGTACGTCTAGTAGCACTTTAGAAATGATAAGTAGTAGTAGTAGTAGTAATAACTGCCAGTATTCTATAAACTTACCCCCAGATTCTAAATAAGGCAAAGCAAGTGGTGCATGTTAAATTGTGTGTATGGCCAATTTACATGCACTACTCAGTTGAGTAATGAGCCAATTAGTCATGATAAATGGCCAATCGCAACCAATTATCATCACTGATTGCCAATAATTGGAATTTACACACGCTTTGTTTTAGGCATATTCTAAAAAGAGGCATGTGTAAATTCCAATGTGCATAGCTGAAAAGGGGGTGTAGCCATGGGAGGAGTGTAGACGTGTCAGGAGTCTCAATCACATTTACGTGCATTGTTATAGAATTTGGGGGAACATATTACATTTGGGCATGAGTATTTACACCAGACTTTCTCAGTAGCATAAATGGCCATACCTAAATGTATGTGTGTTCCCCTGGCATATGCGTTGTTCTATAAACCACGTCTTACTGTAGACGCGGTTTATAGAATAGCACTTTGTACATTATTCTGGCATACATACATTTAAGATGCCCTATTCAGAATCCGGCCCTTAATATGTAAGTGCATGACATTCTCCCTTTATAGAACTTAAGGTCTATGTTTTTTAGAATATACGCTTAAGTGCAGTTAGCCGCATAACTGCAAATTGGTGCCACTCAATGGTCATTAATGGCAGTTAAAGCCAATTAGCACCCACTTAAACAATTAAGTTAGCTGTTATTTTATAATTTAGTTGCAAAATTGTGTGCCCAAATTTATAAAATTAGAAGGTGAATGTCCAGGTTTAATTGCGTTTAATAGGGACTTGCTGTTTTGTTTCTCAGTTTCTGTTTGGGTTACAAAAGTATCCAAAGCACCTGCTTTGTTGTTAGTATAGGATGGAAAAGAAGAAAGAGGCTGAAAGGCAGAGGAGGAGATATCTGGTGATCAGGGGCGACCCAAGGCAATCTGCCACTTGAGGCAGGGTTGAGATGCCATCCCCACCCCACTCCTGCCTGGTCTAGCATTTCCCCCCTTCCCTCCTCAACCTTCTTCGCTGAATTTACCTTATTTTTTTCTTTTCCAAAAGGTGGCAGTGATTCCCATAGGCTGCCCTGCCACCGGCACTGACTCTTCATTCTACTGCGTCCAGGATTGCCAGATTTAAATAATTTTTCCCACCCCAAACCAGTTCTAAACCCGCCCAAAACCGCACACCCCGCCCCCGATGTTCACAGCTCCACCCCGATGTTCACAGCTCCACCCCACGTTCACAGCTTCACCCCCACGTTCACAGCTCCACCCCTACGTCACCAGCTCCACCCCTTCGTCACCAGCTCCACCCCTACAGCATAACCACGCCCCCCACACTGCGAAAACCGCAGCCAAAGAACAAAACAAAACCCGTCCAACCGAACGCGAAGCTGCCCAAAAAACCGCGACCCGTAGTGGTCGAAAATTTCCCACAGTGGGTCGCGGAAAGCTGCCCAATTGGGCGGGATAACCGCCCATCTGGCAACCTTGACTGTGTCCTGTCTCTGAGAAAACAGGAAGTTATGTCAAGAGGCAGGCTGCAGTAAGGAGAAGAGGCATGTGCCAGCGGCAGGGCAGCCTATGGGAATCACTGCCACTGCTGCCTTTTGGAAAAGAAAAAAAAAAATAAGGTAAATGTAGGGAAGAGAGTTGAGGAGGGAAGGGGAGAGTGCCTCCTGAGGCCCCCACCTCAGCTGGCCTAATACTAGGGCCACCACTGGGTGATTCAGCTGTGTCAAATTGCAAAGTTAACCAGAATTGTTGTGTTAAGACTGCAGTGTTGTAACAAGATTTCACGCAATTAGACCCAATGGTTAGATATCAATCTTCCCTTCTTGTCATTTTAAATTATCCTTTGCTCATAGCTGCAGAATGAAAGCCAATGTGCTTTAGCATACAATATAGCATCTTAAAGTGGCATTATTGCCTTCTGCATCAGCAGTTTCACATTTTAAAACTACTTTCACTTTTACATTTTGTGTAATTGAAATGTTGAACAGCCTGCGACATTGGTTCTGTCAAAACAAATTGTGGTAAAACCTGAAACAATAGACATTTCTGTTAACCTCAGGAGGGTAGTTTTATAACCAGACACCTAGTTTAAGGCACCCAAAATCCGCTGGATTTTGTATAATGCCAAATGTTCTGCCCTGACATCTAAACATATTTTATAACAACATGTGTAACTTAATTGGTTTAACAAGCAAATCAATGTTGTTAACGGCACTTAACAAGCAATAACGAGCACTAATTGGGAACAATTAGAATTTACTTGCATAACTCCCTATGCATTTTCTGTAATGCTCTGCTCCTAAATTTTAATGTGTGGAGGCAAAAAGGGGTGTGGTTATAGGCAGGGCATTTGGTGGGTGTTCTAAACATTACACGCTTTGTTATAGAATATGGCCGTTAGTGCCTAAATCTATGCACTGGTGTTTACACTACATTTTCATTGGTGTAAATGGATGTGCATAGTTTTAGGCACTAGGATATGGACTAAGCATATTCTATATACTGCATCTGAATCTAGGCCTGCTTATAGATTACGCTTAGGCAGAAATATGTTCAGCGTGGATTTTTTAAAACACCATATATGGAATCTGGCCCAATGGACTTATTTTATAAAGAAAAGTAGGCTCCTACTTCATAAAACATTAGCCTACACCTTAATTAAAGACACAATCATGTATAAATGACCACACCTACATTCTGCAAAAAGATGCGTGTAGTATTTTATAATCAATGGAGTAAATATTCAGCCGGCAGTGGCCAGCATTTTTTGGCCAAAGCCGACCTGAAGCCCGGATATTCAATACCGGGTCATTTCCGGGGACCCACATTGAATATCTGGGTTTCTGCGGCTGGTTATCCTGTACCTGGTTAAGTATAATATTCAGCACTGAACCGCCTAAGTGAACATAAGAACATGAGTAGCCATACTGGGTCAGACTAATGGTCCATCTAGCCCACTATCCTGTTTTCCAAACAGTGGCCAAGCCTGGTCACAAGTACCTGGCAGAAACCCCAATCGTGGCAACACTCCATACTACAAATCCCAAGGCAAGCAGTTGCTTCCCATGTCTGTCTCAATAGCAGACTATGGACTTTTCCTCCAGGAATTTGTCCAAATCTTTTTTAAACCCAGATATGCTAACTGCAGTTACCAAATTCTCCAGCAAGAGTTCCAGAGCGTTATTCATTGAGTGGTAAAATATTTCCTCCTATTTGTTTTAAAAGTTTCCATGTAACTTCCTCAAGTGTCCCATAGTCTTTGTACTTTTGAAATGAGTAAAAAATCGATTAATTTCTACACGTTCTACACCACTCAGGATTTTGTAGATCTCAATCATATCTCCCTTCATCCAACTCTCTTCCAAGTTGAAGAGCCTTAATCTCTTTAGCTTTTCCTCATACTAGAGGAGTTCCATCCCCTTTATCATTTTGTTCGCTCTTCTTTGAACTTTTTCTAATTCCACTATATCTCTTCTTTAGATACGGCGACCAGAACTGAACACAACTCTCAAAGTGTGGATGCACCATGGAGCGATACAAAGGCATTATAGTATTTTCGGTCTTATTGACCAACCCTTTCCTAATAATTCCTAGCATCCTGTTTGCTTTTTTGGCCGTTTTTTTGGAGAAAGCTAGGACTGAGTTTTATGTGGTCCAATTTCTACAGTTAACTTAGGCGATTAAGTACTGAGTATCGATATTTAACCACAGAAGTGCCAACTCCGCCCCTGGACAGCCCCCCAAATTGCCAACTTTGAGTTTGACGGTTAGTGTTGATATTCAGCGGCTATAACCAAATAGCCCTGAACAAGTGTTTTAATCATTCAGAAGCCTCTCCTGCCTGGTTAAATCACTTTCAATATCGAGCCCAGTGTGTGCACTTCTCCGCTTCACCTGCACCTCACCCAAACTCTGCCTTTGTGCACTTTCATAGTGGAAGTGCATATCATTAAATGAACACATGCACATTTACACTGGATGTTACTTTATAACAGGCATCCCTTTTAGGCACTTATTTTCATGAATAATAGTAGGCACCTCATATTAAATTAGCCCCAGGTGACATGTCACTGCTGAGGAAAACACAAAAAGTGGGGATGGCCACAGATGATAAAGCCAAAACTTGTATTCAAAATGGTGACTGACAGGTGCAAAGCAAAGAACTAAGGTGGATTCTACACAGACAGTGTTTCGGCAGCAAAGCCTTCTTCAGGAGTCCTTTCAAGCAGTATCCTGAGGTTTTTGTTTTTTAATTGCTTATGGCTGGATTTCCATTCAGAAACCTGAAGGACCCCTGAGGAGGGCTTTACCACTGAATCACGGCCTGTGTAGTGTGGTTCTCTTTTGTTTTATATCATATCACTGCTGAGAGCCAGGAGTAAGTATTCCACTTCCATAGCATAACAAGAATTTGTCATGTTGTAAAGAGCCTGTGACATACTGATAAGATTTGCAAAGGGCAGACCCTGTCTGACCTACATTGTATGACTAGCCAATAATACGGATTCCGGTGAACCAACACAGACTGCACAGACAAAACAACTGCCTAGTGATTACCATTGTGCAGAAAACAAACTCAGTTAAAAATAGACCTGAGAAATCACTGCATAATTGCTTTCTCAGGAATTCAACAAGAACAGCTTAAGCACTCAGAAGAGTGGAAGCTCCTGCTGAGCCCCTGAAATTCTTGTGATTTGCCTTTGAGGAAAAGGTGCTTCCTTGTAAAGAAATGACTGAGAGAAATGAGACAAGGATCTTCAGGGATCAAATCAAAGACAAGAAGGAAAGAGGAAGTCCAAGGAGACAAGCAATGAAAGTATAGTCTACAAGCAACAAAACCCGTTTCGTGAAAAATGAAACGGGCCCTAGGAAGGCTCTTGTCTAAGCGATTTCTCCTCTCTCCCCTGCCCTCCCCTCCATGTCCAGCGATTCTCCCCTCCCATCCATGTCCTGCGATTCTGCCCCCCCTCCATGTCCAGCGATTCTCCCCTCCCATCCCATCCAATCCATGTCCAGCAATTCTCCTCTGCCATGCCTTCCCCTCCCATCCATGTCCAGTGATTCTCCCCCCCTCCCCTCCCATCCATGTCCAGCAATTCTCCCCCCTCTCTCCTGCCCTCTTCTCCTTCCTGCCTCCCTGCCTTTCAGCCATTCATGTTACCTTAGGTCGCAGCAGTAGCAGACTCGGCTCGCATCACCTCCAGCTTTCCATTGCCTTCCGTCTCAGTGTCCCGCCCTCCTCTGATATCATTTCGTCTTTCTGCGAGGGCGGGACACTGAGAGGGAAGGGAACGCTGGAGGCGAGCTGACGTCAGCTCATTTGCATTCTGTTACGAACCCAGCCAGCCAGCCATCCAGGGAAGCAGAGTGACCAATTATTATATAGAGATATTGATTGCATATCCAAGAAGTGGTCCACACTTCCTCATTAAGCATGCGTAACTCAACACGGGCCATGTTTCAGCAAATATGCCTGTGTCAAGAGTCAAAGTGCACTAGTACAATATCAGGCAAAGTATAGACATTGGAACAAGACAAAAATATTTGCAAGTGCAATACAACTCTTGCCTCTGTAACTTGAGGGAAGGAAAGACCTGTGCAATCGTTTCAGCCACTCTATGCCCTGACATATTCTAATCTTTGTGCCCCTGAAGAGACAGGCCACAGAGCATTTGCTCACGACCCCTGAAGTAGGTGATTCATCCGCCAAAACACAGACCCATGTCAGGTCTTTCTTTGGTCCCTCAATAAAGATTTTCAGTCTGCCGCTCCCGTTTTGATAGTCCTGTTTCATCCTCTGTGTCACGGTCGTGCCCTGGTTTCAGGCTCTCAGTCATCTCGCCCCCTGGTGGCCAGGCCTGGTGGCTGCATTGGATTGTCTGTGTGCTGTTTCTCGTTCCAGACTTCAGCCCAGTCCAGTCCAGATCTTCCGGATTGCCAGACTTGCTTGTCTTGTTTGAGTCTGCACAGCACCCGTAGCTGCCTGGTGATTGCTGCAGCTTGAATCTCAGCTGCTGCTGGGCTTATTAGCCATTTGGAAACTCTCTGCTTTGCCTTTGCATCACCTAAGGCCCTGTTTGTTGGTGCTTTTGCACTTCTGCCTAGCTTGGTTTTTATTCTAGTTCCTTGTCTGATGCTAGTTAGTCTGTGTGTAGTTTAGCTTAGGGTTATTGTTTGTTACCTAGACTTGTTCCTTGTCTGTCTTTTGTGTTTAGTTCTGTTTGTCTGTGTTTCTTGTTCAGTGGCTGCTTGGCAGCTTTCAGTTCTGTCTCATGTTTGTCAGTGTTTGTTCCCTGTTTTAGTGGCTGCTTGCAGCTTCCAGTTCCTGCCCTGTCCTGTAAGTCTTGTCGGCCGCCTACAGCCAGAGGCTCAACTCCTGGGGAAGGGTGGCTAGTGCAGGTGAAATCTTGCTGTTCCCATCTGAGTTCTGTTTTGTTCCTGTTGTGGGGTGGTTTTGCCTGCCACTTGGGCCACTGCCGCTCCTCGGCAGTGGCCCAAGGGCTCACTAACCTAGTTCCTGCTTTTGGAAAATGTGACACTCTACTCCTGAATGCTGACCTCAGCCATTCTTTATATAGATGTTAACAAAGGAATTAATGTGTCTCCAATGGGTAAGAGTTGTGTTCTCTATAAAATAAGAACTCTCTATGAAAACAAGCACTTTGAAGTGCTAATTTTTTTTTTTTTGCTTGAAATGTACCTTGGTTTTAAGAGCTCCCACTGACACAATTTATAGTCTGTCTGTGAAAGATGACACAGGAGAGAAAGCTGAGCTTTCCACATCACTTCACTGGTATTAGGACTGTGCATTATTATGATCTTTGCTGTGGAGTTGTCAGATGCAATGCACAGTAGGAATAACTTACATTATTCTCACTTTTACACCAAATCTAGCACAGCAATGTTGACAAATACTTATGATAGGGAGGGATGAAATGGAAAACAAAGAGAGATGCAGATAGAAGTAGCAGAAGACTTGGCAGAAAGATGTATTCATAAAAGAGGAGGAGATGCAGCTTTAGCGGCCCTGCTTAATAGGTCATCCAATTTCATTTGACCTCAATGTACGCAATAGAAGAGTGTCAGTTGTTCAGACTCCTCAGAACTATGCTGAAATGCTTCCATGTTGTATTACTGAAATGCTTTATTTCATAGATTGATGACCACAGGCTTTCTATTGTAAGTACAAATGCTTAAAAGCTCTTACTACAAATGAAAATGGAAGGAACAAAATTGGCCTAGGCACTTGCTCTCTCAATGGCAGCTCTATTTGGTTCTGCTTTATAAATTTATTTATGGACTATGATGGTGATGCACAAAGGGAAAGTTAGAATGTATACAGTAGTTGTTAGGCCCATGTCTTCTGATCCTATCAATGGCATGCTGAGTGTTTAATGCTGCAGTTGCAAGTCTCTGGACATGCACCACTGAGATCTATGCTGAAGACAGGATGGCACAACCGCTGGGAATTGGCACCTTGATTTATAATTCATCCTTCCCTGATGCTGGAAGATGATATCAGCTTAGTACCTGCTACTTTGAGGGCCACAACTGTTACAGAGATTCCAATTTATTTATTTATTACATTTGTACCCCGCGCTTTCCCACACATGGCAGGCTCAATGCGGCTTACATAGTAACAATATAAAGAATTACAAAGTTGTAAGAAGAATATACAGTTTGTAGTAAATGCAATATTAATGTGGTTAACGGATAAGTAAAGAACATAGGAGGAATTGGGTGCAGAAGCAAATGAGCATTGGGAGGTAGGCATAGGAAGATGGAGAGGAATGAATATGGGGTAGCAATAAGGATAATGGGAAACATGGTCAATGTATAAACAATCATCAATAAGAATCATGTGGGCAAACTTTGGTTAGATTGAATCGTTAGGATAGGTTATCTTGAAGAGATGGCTCTTCAGTGCTTTTCTGAAGGGCAAAAGGCCGTTAATGGTACGGATGGGGAGTGCTGTTGAGCCATATGTGGAAGACTGGAAAATGAAATCTTTCGCCAGCAAAAGAAGACATGGCTGGATTTGAGGTACAAGGTGATATTGGGAGATAATTTTTGCAACTCAGCTTTTTTGGACTACTAGTAGACCTGTGGCCTTTGAGTTAAATCTAGAAAGACCTTACTAGAAACTATATGGCAGAGTATTGATGACTTGTGCAAATCCATGTCTAGGCAGATATTGAGATCTTCTACTAAGCTGAAAGAAACTTTGCTTCAGTTGCAGACCCATGAAAGAGAAAGAATTAATCTCAATCAGCAGCTATATTAATAATATGAATTATTAATATAGCTGCTGATTGAGACTTAGGATATGGAGGCTTTGATCTTTAAAGGAGATGTTCTCTTGAAAACTAACATGAAGTAGTTAGAAAGTGGCATGAGGAAATATAACCTGTGTTTACTCAGCTTTCCACTGATCCAAGTCGCAGCAAGAAGTGACTTGTATAGAAGATATGCAGGAGATCTTGAAAGTTACCCCAAATGCTGTCCCACCAGCTTCAAGCCTTTTATTACTTTTGTACTGATATGAAGAAGAGATGGAAGCAAGAACGTGGCACAGAGCTTCCCCGAGCATTGATTTGCCGAACTTGACAGGCATGTTGAAGATATCTAAGAAAATAAGAACAGAATGGTACTTCCAGCCACTCTGGTTGTGTCTCTGGCAGAGAAAGAGACAACAGCTTATTTTCTCGAGGTTGAGAGTTTAGCAGTTGTGGCCTTTCTTCTTCGTCCCCCTGTAATTGTAATGTTAAGCATTCATCTGCCAGATACATTTTTGAGCTCTCTGTTTCCTTTTCTAAGTGGAGAACAGCTCATTAGCTCCCAATCTCTGATTCATCTGAATCAACCATTCCAGCCTGCACAAATTTAATATTACTTTGGTCTACATGATGCTTACTGTTGCTTCTCCATTTTTAAATATAATGTGGTTGTTTCAGGATGTTTTGAGAAGAATTCATGCATATAATATGGACATTTTTATGGAGTTGAATCTATTGTTTGTTATTTTTTTTATCTACAGTTTCTTAGATACACTTAAGTAGCCTAAGAGAATGTTCTGAGCAAGATCATTATTTGATTATGCATGTAAAAGCTTGATAAAAGAAAATGTTTAAAAAGCAGCAGGCAGTGTTGTGCTTACAGAGGTCCAGGGCTTGTGCATTCCCTCCATTGTTTCTCAGTAAAATTCATTCTCCTGGCTGGGTGCAGGTTCCATGGCATATCTGTTATCTTGCATCACTACCAAGAAAAGCTATTCAAAAAAAGCCATTATAAAGTCAATGTAAGGTATAAAAACTTAGATTGTGAGTCCACTAGAGACAGATAAGAGAACCTGCATATAATAGAAATGTAAACCATTTTGATTGTACCAAGTAAGGTGGTTTAACAAATCCATGACCCTTTACTGGCTAATAATAGTCAATATCGATATCAATTTATTGTTTGAATGCCTCTATCCAGCTCATTTTCGAAAGAGAAGGGCGCCCATCTTCCGACACAAATCGGGAGATGGGCGGCCTTCCCTCAGGGCCGGTTAAATTGGCATAATCGAAAGCCAATTTTGGTCAGCCTCAACTGCTTTCCATCGCAGGGATGGCCAAAGTTCAAGGGGGGCATGTTGGCAGTGTACCGAAGGCGGGCCGGGTGTGGTTAACAGATGGGCGTCCTCGACCAATAATGGAAAAAAGAAGGGTGGCCCTGACGAGCATTTGGCCGACTTTACTTGGTCCCTTTTTCTTCATGACCAAGCCTTGAAAAGGTGCCCGAACTGACCAGATGACCACCGTAGGGAATCGGGGATCACCTCCCCTTACTCACCCAGTGGTCATCAACCCCCTCCCCCCCAAAAAAAAATTAAAAATCATTTTTTTGCCAGACTCTATGCCAGCCTCAAACGTCATACCCAGCTCCATCACAGCACTATGCAGGTCCCTGGAGCAGTTTTTAGTGGATACTGCAGTGCACTTCAGGCAGGCGGACCCAGGCCCATCCCCCCCTACCTGTTACACTTGTGGTGGTAAATGAGAGCCCTACAAAACCCACCCGAAACCCACTGTACCCACATCTAGGTGCCCCCTGTTACCCTTTAGAGGGATCTAAACCCAAAGAAAATGCCCCAGGTAGTTGGAAATGAAAGCTCAAGGTGCCAGATCCCAGCCCTGGTTCTGGTTGATCCTGGTTCTGATTGATCCAGGTCAAAAGAATTGCAACATATACAGTTGTAAAATTCAGCTTTTCAAACTTTATCAACTAAACCAGAAATACCGCCAGGCTACCGCAGCAGCCAATGGTAGTTCCCACCCCCAAGTTCATGCCATTTCCAGTGTTACAAAAATTTTTATTATTGTAGCGCTGGTGTTTACCCAGTGGCAATCGGGCAGTGCCGTTTGCTGGCCGGTTTAACTCAGTAGCCCTTAACAACACCTCAATGGATGGCGGCGTAGCCAGACTTTGCCGGGGGGGGGGCAGAGCCTAAGGTGCGGGGGCACATTTTTGCCCCCCCTCCCCAGCGGCATCCATAGGCGGCCATTGGTGGCAGGGGGGGGGGGTTGGCGCCGGCGGGTTGGGGCCAGGGCCAAATCTACGGGGGCCCATGCTCCCATGGCCCCATGCTGGCTACGCCACTGACGGTAAGTACTCCCCCCCCGAAATGGTCGTGCGGCCATTTCTTTTTAAAAAAGCAGCCTTTTACCCGGTGTGGTATAAGGGGGCCTCAGCACATGTAAAAAACAGATGCTGACACCAGCACAGGCTCCCTTTTGCTGCAGCTTTGTAAAAGGACCCCTATGTAACTTTGTAAGTCTAAGTTCTTTGAAAATATGCCTCTATGTGTGCTTCACTAGAAAGCCCTTTAATCAAAATAGGCCACAATGTGGAATTTTCTTCAAATAGTAAAATGTCATTGAAATAGTAATTTAGGGGGAGAATTCTCCTAATAGTTTGAGTTTTGTGGCACGGTTTTAGAAATGTTATCAGTGTGTTCTCATTCTGTATCAAAAGCGAATTATGATACCCAAGTAGACAATTACTCATCCATGAGGATTTTTGCATACTTTGTGAATTTGCTCTTTGATGTGAACATTTGTGAGCAAGTGCTTTATTTATTTATTTATTTATGCATTCTTGTATCCTACTATTATCCAAAAAAAATTTTGGTTCAAAGTGGCTTATAATTTACGTTTTGGTTGAGTTACAATAGTGCTGTGCAATGTGGAGAGGGCATCTATAGTTCATATGGTTATTCATAGAGTTTTTGAACAGATAGATTTGAAGTAGAAAAGTTAGTGGTAGCTTTTGTGTTCAGTTGAGTTTTGGTGATCATCTGTTATTTAGAAAATATAGCTTTAATTTGCAGTTTCTTAGTTTCCTATCTTTTCCTTTTAGGTATGAATACAAGTAGAAGTGAAACGAGTAAAGAACACTCATTAAAGTCCTCTAGGAGAAGCATGCCATGCTTAGCCCAGAGCCAAACACATCCTCAGAACCTGAGCAAACTCTCTTCATTGCTTCAGCCCAATCGGATCTCACCACAGCCCCTCAGCGCAGAATCACCTGAAATAAATGCAGAATGTGAACGAGGTGAGGTAATTTTTAACTATACAGAAGTTTAGTTTGTACAGTTATATTCACGATAATTGCAAAATAAGGAGCCCTTTTACTAAAGGGTATTAAGCACTTAGGGGCAGATTCTACATATGGCACCTAAAAAAGCGGAGCTGAAATTAGCGCCGACTAAATGCATTCTATAATTAGCACCTAAATATAGGTACCAATTACAGAATACACTTAGTTGATATTTCAGCACCTAAATCTACGCACATCCATTTACACCAATGAAAACAGGGTGTAAATCTGGGTGCGTAGATTTAGGTGCACTGGGACACATTCTATATCTAGGCGCTTAAATTTTAGAATGCCCACAAAACATCCATTTCCCTGCCCATAATCATGCCCCTTTTTGCCTGCACACTTTAGAAGTTTGGTGCACATCATTACAGAATATGCTTAGCGAGTTGTGAGCCTAATTGCTAATCAGTGCCAATTAGTGCTCATTATTGATTAAGTGCTGTTATCAGTACTCATTAGCTTGTAAAGCTTGTTAAATTGCGCACATTGTTATAGAAATGGCGTGGATCTCTAGGTGTCTATATAGAATCTGGGGATTTATGTGTAGTTAGTACACGCCATCAGGTTACCACTGAAATACGTTAAAGTATTTTACCTATTGGCACGCACTAATCCACACATTAATGATTTTTGCTAAATATTCTTTGGAGGGGTCATGTCATAAGTGCAGAGTGGGCGTTTCTGCGTTATCCAGTTGCTGTGTAATGTGAGGTTTTATTCCTGGGGTTTTATTCCTGGCTCTTTCACCAGCTGCCCTAATATATACTTTATTGATAGATAGATATTTATATGTGAAAATATAGATATATATAAAAGATTTTTATAAGGGAATAGATTTGGAAAAACTTTTATATACAGCAAAAATATTAATATGCTCCTATTAATTTATATATATCTTAGGTTTGAAAAGATAATTGTATTTTCATGTTCTGTAGGTGTTTATAGCAGAAGTGGGTTTGGCCTCCCTGACGTAGGCACTAGCCAAAACATGGCCATGTTGGATCTTTTTATATATAGGACAAAAATTTAACAAAGACTTAATTTTAAGAGGATCTTGAGTCCTTTTTGAGTTAGCTTTTAAGACCCTTGCTGTGCATCCCCACTTGGAACATTTCTTCTTTTACTAATCTATGAGCTATCAGTCATTCAACTTATAAATCTTTCAGTGCTATAGAAGTGAGAGAGACACAGATGTACCATGTGTTTTGTTCAGTTTTGTTGCTGTTCTAATACACTTTTATAGAAGTTTCATAATAGCTTTGATTGATGGATTTCATTTCCTCCATAATCTGGTCTGAATTGCCCCTCGAGAACATTAAAGCTCAGATGAATTAAGTGTGTGTGGTTAATTTTTAATTAGGAAACATCAAGGAGGAATGTTTTAAGAAATAATGCTTTACAGTAGGTAGGAACAACAATGGTGAAAGCAACAAACAGAGGATCTAACACCTTACTGTTTAGGTTCGGAAATTGTCAATGCAGGCAAAATAGACAGCCAGCTAGTGTGGAGAAAGATGAAGCATCTGAATTTCTGTTTTTCTTTCTAGAAACAATGTAATAGTATTTGGAAGTTTATACTCTTAAAATAGGCCAAAGCTTTCTTTCCATACCATTGTCAGTGTTCCTATTGAATTTTGGAAGACAGTGTAAGATATTTGGAAGAGTATCAAGGATCATAAACCTTTAAGAGATGTCCTAAATCTTGGAATGATCTGAGCTATCAGCACTAACAGCAGAGATGGTCCAGAAAGGAGACAACAATCAATGGATTTGCCACATGCAATTTTAATTAAAAATTGACTCAGCCAAGTTTCGACATAATTACTTCATCAGGAGTCAGCAGATTCTTAATTGTTGAAAAGCAAATGACAAGTTCAACACACTTCCTGCGTCACAGTCCACTCCTTGCAAAGGTTGCTGACAGTGTTTTGATGAGCCAGTTGAATATTGTGTATCTGGATTTTGAAAAGGCATTTGACTAAGTACCTCATGAAAGACTCCAGAGGAAATTGGAGAGTCATGGGATAGGAGGTAGTATCCTATTGTGGATTAAAAACTGGTTAAAAGATAGAAAACAGAGTAGGGTTAAATGGTCAGTATTCTCAATGGAGAAGGGTAGAGTAGATAGTGTGGTTCCCCAGGGGTCTGTGCTGGGACCACTGCTTTTTAACATATTTATAAATGATCTAGAGATGGGAGTAACTAGTGAGGTAATTAAATTTGCTGACGACACAAAGTTATTCAAAGTTGTTAATTCGCAAGAGGATTGTGAAAAATTACAAGCCGACCTTACGAGATTGAGATACTGGGCATCCAATGGCAGATAACGTTTAATGTGAGCAAGTGCAAAGTGATGAGCGGAGGAGTGGCCTAGTGGTTAGGTCCTGGGGAACTGAGGAACTGAGTTCGATTCCCACTTCAGGCACAGTCAGCTCCTTGTGACTCTGGGCAAGTCACTTAACCCTCCATTGCCCCATGTAAGCCGCATTGAGCCTGCCATGAGTGGGAAAGCATGGGGTACAAATGTAACAAAAAAATGTGGGAAAGAGGAACCGTAATGCAAGGTTTCACATTAGGATTAACTGACTAGGCTCTAGGCGTCGTCGTTGATGATATGTTGAAACCCTCTGCATAATGTGCTGTGGCGGCAAAGAAAGCAAATAGATTGTTAGATATTATTAGGAAAGGAATGGAAAGCAAAAATGAGGACATTGTAATGCCTTTGTATTGCTCCATGGTGCGACCGTATCTCAATTATTATGCTCAATTCTGGTCACTGCATCTTAAAAAAGATATAGTGGAATTAGAAACGGTACAGAAAAGGGCAACAAAAATGATAAAGAGGATGGGACGACTTCCCTGTGAGGAAAGGCTAAAGTGGCTAGGGCTCTTCAGCTTGGAGAAAAGGAGGCTGAGGGGAGATATGATAGAGGTCTATAAAATAATGAGTGGAGTTGAACGGGTAGATGTGAAGCGTCTGTTTAATCTTTCCAAAAATACTAGAACTAGGGGCACACAATGAAGCTACAAAGTAGTAAATTTAAAACAAATCAGAGAAAATATTTCTTCACTCAGCGTGTAATTGAACTCTGGAATTGTTGCCAGAGAATGTGGTAAAAGCAGTTAGCTTAGCAAGGTTTAAAAAAGGTTTGGATGGCTTCCTAAAGGAAAAGTGCATAGACCATTATTAAAATGGACTTGAGGACAATCCACTGCTTATTTCTAGGATAAGCAGCATAAAATGTATTGTACTTTTTTGGGATCTTGCCAGGTACTTGTGACCTGGATTGACCACTATTGGAAACAGGATGCTGGGCTTGATAGACCTTTGGTCTGTCCCAGTATGGCAATTCTTATGTAACACTTGCAAGGAGTGGACTGTGATGCAGGAAGTGTGTTTATACTTGTCATTTGCTTTTTCAACAATCAAGAATCTCTTGACTTCTGATGAAGACCAAATCTGGTCAATCTATAATAAAACTGCATGTGGCAAATCCATCATTGTCTTCTCCTTCTCTGGACTACCTCTACTATTTTTTGCTGCTTGTTCTGATAGTGCAGAGTGTTTCCTCCTGTTCTTTCATGATGATCTAAGCTATTGCAATCTTAGAAGTAATACCACATTATGCAACACAGGATACTGATAGCATCAGATGATGGACTAATTTAGGGTGTCCTTATAAAGCATGAGGGAGGGGCTACAAAACTCTCAAATCTCTCTATATAAAACGCACCTCCAACGTTCTAATGAAGCCTCTGTTAGCCAACATTCTAAAGTGAAGGGGGTGAGATCGCATTGTGTCTGCCCCGCCCACGCGTCAAACGTGATGACGTCGAGGGCGGAGCAATGACACTCAACCAATCGCAACGCTCGGCAGCGAAGCGTCAGGGAAGGAGGCGGCGCTCTCGACGTCTAGCCTTCCCTTCGCTGTGTTCCGCCTTCTTCTGACGTCAAGGATGACGTCAAAAGAAGGCGGAAACACAGCAAAGGGAAGGCTAGACGTCGGGAGCGCCGCCTCCTTCCCTGACGCTTCGCTGCCGGAACCGGCACGGAGGTAAATTTAAAAACAAGAAAAAAAAAAAAAAAACAACCATGTTGGGGGGAGAGAAGAGGGGTGGCCACTAAAGAACAACAATGGGAGCGGCAGGGCAGGGGAGAAACGACAGCATGGATGCGAAGGGGGGGGGGGGGGAAGAAGGGGGCGGCCCAGGCTGGGACATGGGAGAGAGAGGAGCATGGATGCAAGGGGGGTCATGAAAGGGAGACAGGGGACTTGCTGCAAAAGGATGAATGGAGGCGGCAGGGGACAGAGGAGCATGGATGGGCATGGATTGGGATGGCAGGACTCAGGGAGAGAGGGAAATTGCTGGATAGGGATGAATAGAGGGGACAGATGGGCATGGATGGAAATGGATTGCAGGGCAGGCCTCAGGGAGAGGGGGCAATTGCTGGATAGGGAAAAATGGAGGGGCCAGGTGACAGATGAGCATGGATGGGCATGGATTCGAAGGGCAGGACTCAGGGAGACGGGAATTGCTGGATAAGAATGAATGGAGGGGACAGATGGCCATGGATGGATATGGATTGCAGGGCAGGCCTCAGGCAGAGAGGGGAAATGCTGGATAGGGAAAATGGAGGGGCCAGGTGACAGATAAGCATGGATGGGCATGGATTGGAAGGGCAGGACTCAGGGAGAGGGGAATTGCTGGATAGGGATGAATGGAGGGCACAGATGGCCATGGATGCATATGGATTGCAGGGCAGGCCTCAGGCAGAGAGGGGAATTGCTGGATAGGGATGAATGGAGGGGCCAGGTGACAGAGGAGCATGGATTGGAAGGGCAGGACTCAGGGAGAGGGGAATTGCTGGATAGGGATGAATGGAGGAGACAGATGGCCATGGATGGATATGGATTGCAGGGCAGGCCTCAGGCAGAGAGGGGAAATGCTGGATACGGAAAAATGTAGGGGCCAGGTGACAGATGAGCATGGATGGGCATGTATTGGAAGGGCAGGACTCAGGGAGAGGGGAATTGCTGGATAGGGATGAATGGAGGGCACAGATGGCCATGGATGCATATGGATTGCAGGGCAGGCCTCAGGCAGAGAGGGGAAATGCTGGATAGGGAAAAATGGAGGGGCCAGGTGACAGATGAGCATGGATGGGCATGGATTGGAAGGGCAGGACTCAGGGAGAGGGGAATTGCTGGATAGGGATGAATGGAGGGCACAGATGGCCATGGATGCATATGGATTGCAGGGCAGGCCTCAGGCAGAGAGGGGAATTGCTGGATAGGGATGAATGGAGGGGCCAGGTGACAGAGGAGCATGGATTGGAAGGGCAGGACTCAGGGAGAGGGGAATTGCTGGATAGGGATGAATGGAGGAGACAGATGGCCATGGATGGATATGGATTGCAGGACAGGCCTCAGGCAGAGAGGGGAAATGCTGGATACGGAAAAATGGAGGGGCCAGGTGACAGATGAGCATGGATGGGCATGGATTGGAAGGGCAGGACTCAGGGAGAAGGGAATTGCTGGATAGGGATGAATGGAGGGGACAGATGGGCATGGATGGATATGGATTGCAGAGCAGGCCTCAGGCAGAGAGGGGAAATGCTGGATAGGGAAAAATGGAGGGCCAGGTGACAGATGAGCATGGATGGGCATGGATTGGAAGGGCAGGACTCAGGGAGAGGGGAATTGCTGGATAGGATGAATGGAGGGGACAGATGGGCATGGATGGATATGGATTGCAGGGCAGGCCTCAGGCAGAGAGGGAAAATGCTGGATAGGGATGAATGGAGGGGGCAGGGGACAGAGGAGCATGGATGGGCACACACACACACTCTATCACACTGTGTCTCACATACACACTTGCACACACTCTCATTCTCACACACACTCTCTCTCACAAACACACTCTCTCTCTCACACACTCACACTTTCACTCTGACTCTCAAACAGTCACTCTCACATACACTCTCCCAAACATACACACTCCGAGGAAAACCTTGCTAGCGCCCGTTTCATTTGTGTCAGAAACGGGCCTTTTTTACTAGTTTTAAATAAACAAGGTGTCAAAGCTCAGAGAGCATCGGTCTGACCAAGCGTGTCAATGTCCCCAAAGAATTCCCAGACATTATTATTGACCTCAATAAATCATGAAACTCTAGAAAAAAAAGAGAGCAACCAAACAAAGCACCCAAAAATGGAGAAACAAGTTGCTCACCAAAAGAGTGGAGTAAAATAGCCACATATTGGCCATTTGAGTCTTGTAATTCTACCTCAGTTTCCTTTTCCTCTTGCTTGTCTTTCCTTTCCTTTCTTAAAATTGATAAAGATCAGTAGTCCTTCTTATAGCTACTTTCAGTTTAACCCATTCTTTCCCTTCCCTAATTGCCTCCCACCTACCAGCCAGAGCTAGCTTTAAGGTATCAGACACTCTAGGTGAACCTTCAGCCATCCACCTCCATGCATAGTCTAGCATCTCTGCTTCCCCATCTCCCACTGGTGTCCAGTATCTCCCTTTTCTTCCAACCTCTCTCCACCATTTGGCCAGTTTCTCATTTCCCCTTCCCTACCCCCACTTTATGCCCAGCACAACACCCCTTCCCTTCTTGCTGCTGAGCCTGATGCTGCCACTATCACCCCTTTCCTCCTGGGCAATCCCCAAAATTAAAGAAGAATCAGCACTACATGGACCCTGTAAACACAGATCCTCACTGAAGTGCTGTCTTATACCATCCCCCTCCTACAGGAAGTCTGCTTCGGAGAGGGGAGAGACAAAGTGGTGCTTCAGCACAGGTCAGTGCTTACAGGACCTGTGCAGCACTGATTCTTCTTTTAATCTTTCAGCAGGCCCAAGAGAAGATGGGGAAGACAGACAGTGAGAAGGGAAGTGGGAGAAGGCTTGCATGCACACTAGATCCACGCTGCAGTCTCACAAATTTTGCCTCTCTAGGTGGATGACTAGGAGAAGGTGTGGAGGGCAGGCTGGAGAAGGCTTACATGAATGGCAGAGCTACGCTGCTACCTCTCAAATTTTGCCACCCTCTGTGGATGCCTAGTCCAGCTAGAGGTTGGGCCAGCCCTGCTGCCAGCTTCACTTTAAGGTACTTTCCCGTGTTTCTGAAGTCAATATGTTTGAAATCAAGGACTTTGAGTTTGGTGTGTCTAGGCTCCACTTAGCTTTTATATCAAACCACACCATGTAGTGTTCACTGCCACCCAGACATTAGACACAAATTCTCCATTCGAGAGTACTAATTCCAATGTCAATCCCCGCTGATGGGTTCCATTACTGTTTGTCTAAGCAAAACCCCTTGTAAGGCATCCAGTACCTTAAAGTCAACCAGTATAATCACCTCTCCTTCCATTTCCAACTTTGCAACACTACCGATCAGCTCTCTGTCCAGTTCTTCCACTTGAGTCAGAAGTCTGTAGACTACACTAATGTGGATGACAGTGTCATTTCCTCTTTCCAACACGATCCAAGGGGCTTCCTCTTTTCCTCACACCTCCTGCATTTCACATAGAGCTACTGTTCCCTCTTTTTGCTATCTCTATCCCTCTTGACTGGGATTGCCAGCAAAGCTTAGATTTCTTTCCCTTTACCCATGTCTCCTTCCCCCTCTTCCTTATATCTTTCTTGTGTGTATGGTTTACTGTCCTTTCTTAAATTGTACTTCCTTTTTCTTTGCTTTGTTGTTTTTATTTATTCTGTACACTGCCCTGCTCTGCTTGTCAATTAGAGGGGTCTAGCAAGTATAAAGGAATTATAAACTTTTATAGTCAGGTATGGTGATATCCCATTCATCAGGATAGTAAAATAATTGTTGTATGGTTTTCTGTGGAATGAAGGAAACATGGAGGGAACTCAACCATATTGGGGTCTGATTTATTAATGTACATTAACACACATTGAGTGTGATTTAAAGTATGTTAAAGAATGCAAGCCCCTGTACTCTGAAAGGTGCCTAATTGCTTACCATGCACTTAAAGCCACCTGCAGTTATGTCCATTAGTGTGCATTAACACACCTCAGTAAAGAGGCTCCAAATGTGAAATAACTTGAAAAGAAATGAAATCTGAAAAGAATGAAAAAGAATTGTGGGACATCAACAACGCAGACACAGTGAGAAAGGAAATTACTGCATGATATGAAGGTATAGGCAATAATAGTAATTATATATATACCTCTGTCTCTATAAAAATGAAGAGTGGTCGGGAAACATTTTTTCTCAAAAATTGGTGATCTTCTGATCTAGGAAAAAAATCCTCTTGACAGAGTTTAATAAATCTAAATAAAATAGCAACATGAAACAGTTTAAAATGTGGGAGAGATACTGGTGCTGAAATGGTATTCAGTGCTGACGAGTAAGAGAAACTGAATCAAATCTCTGTAAACCTGAAAGATGTAATGGGGCAATTTGACAAATTGAAGAGTAGCAAATGGCCAGGACCAGATGGTATACATCCCAGAGTATTGATAGAATTGAAAAATGAACTTGCAGAACTATTGATAATAATATGTAATTTATCTTTAATATCAAGCATGGTACCGGAAGATTGGAGGGTGGCCAATGTAACGCAGATTTGTAAAAACAGTTCCAGAGGTGATCTAGGAAATTACAGACCGGTGAGCTTGACGTCGGTGACAAGCAAAATGTTAGAGACTATTATAAAGAACAAAATTACAGAGCATGGTCCAAAGCATGGATTAATGAGACATTTTCGAAAGGGACATCCAAGTTTTGAAGAGGACGTCCTTGCAAAACGTCCCCATCCAGAGGCGGGGAAAACCATATTTTCAAAACAAGATGGACATCCATCTTTTGTTTCAATAATACGGTCAGGGACACCCAAATCCTAAAATTTGGTCATCCTTAGAGGTGGTTGTCCCTAGACTTGGTGGTTTCTGATTTTCGGCGATAATCGAAACCAAGGAAGTCCAGCTCAGAAATGACCAAATGCAAGCCATTTGGTCATGGGAGGAGCAGGCATTTGTTGTTCACTGATCCCCCTGACATGCCAGGATACCAACTGGGCACCCTAGGGGGCAGTGCAGTGGACTTCATAAATTGCTTCCAAGTACATAGCTCCCTTACCTTGTTTACTGAGCCCCCCTAACCACCCCTAAAACCCACTATCCACAACTGTACACCACTACCATAGCCCTTACGGGTGAAGGGGGCACCTAGATGTGGGTACAGTGAGTTTGTGGTGGGTTTTGGAGGTAACAGGTAGGGGGGGGGATGGACCTGGGTCTGCCTGCCTGAGTTGCACTGCACCCACTAAAACTGCTACATGGACCTGCATACTGCTGTGATGGAGCTGAGTATGACATCTGAGGCTGGCATAGAGGCTGGCAATCAATATTTTTTAAAATATTTTTTGAGGGTGGGAGGGGGTTAGTGGCCACTGGGGGAGTAAAGGGAGGTCATCCCCAATTCTCTCCGGTGGTCATCTGGTCATTTCGGGCACCTTTTTGTGCCTTGGTCGTAAGAGAAACACAACCAGGTAAAGTCGTCTAAGTGTTTGTCAGGGACGTGCCTGTATTGCCCTGCTTGTCTATAGAGAATTAAATATTTATTTGGATGTGGGATGCTTGGCAGGGCAGGCTGGCTGGCTAGGTTCACATCAGGCTCTGCAACTTAGATTAAATAACTACATTTTCTGCTTATTTTATGCATATTTACAACCCAAACTTTTACTGACTGCTGCTCAGTCTGTGTTGAGG
The DNA here is from genome assembly GCF_901765095.1 of Microcaecilia unicolor. Classification (NCBI taxonomy): domain Eukaryota; kingdom Metazoa; phylum Chordata; class Amphibia; order Gymnophiona; family Siphonopidae; genus Microcaecilia; species Microcaecilia unicolor. Next base: position 145,193,515 of record NC_044034.1, on the reverse strand, counting down.
CGCCAGTCCTCAACTTTACTCGGAACTTCTTCCATTTATTTTTGGCTGGAGAAAGGAAATTTTATCTCCCCTAAATAACTCTCCTCATGCTCTGAGATTGGAGCTGGATCCTTATTTACATCTATCCTTACTCTGGGACAATAAAGAAAAAGCCTACAGCAACCTGCATCAATTGGACCATCCAAGGATATCAGAACCAGAAACTCTTAAGTTCATACCTACAATCCGTGAGTTAAAAATGTATTTTAACTATATAATCTACTTCTATAACTCTGAATCTTTTAGATTCCTTAAAACTAAAGGAAACCTATGCACTGTCTCCAAGAATTTCACATAGAAGTGGTAAGTGCAGCCATTTGTTTCTCTATTTGATGGAAGACTTTGATCTCACAGGCTTGGTCTGAATTTACAACTTTAAAAAGGTCTTTTCTTCCAGCTATTAAAGCCTAACCCCTGCATTGCCAACTAGGAAGACTGCTGGTCTACAGGGTGTAATCCAAAAGGTGGCTTGCAGTGCCACCCAGTGAAATTTTACCTAACTAGCTTCTGACACAAAAATGGTGTGTGGCAGGGGAAACCATAACCCCAACAAACCAAAGATAAGGCAAAAGTGCAAGAGGTCAAACACCTACATAACAGTACTTAAAAGATCACCTCATTGTCACACCAAAGCTACCCACAGCACCCCCAGACCACCCTTGGGAACTATAGGACTGGTGAATGCCAGATCAGCTGCAAAGAAATCCTCGGTCATCCATGATGCCATAAATGAACAGCATCTTGACATCCTAGGAATAAGTGAAACCTGGCTAGATGAAAGTGGGGGTTTACCACTGGCTGAACTATGCCCAACAGGTTTCAACATCGAACATCAACCAAGACCTGGAAGACAGGGTGGAGGGGTAGCAGTCTTGATTTGGGACACAATCAAACTGCCCAGAATATCCATCCCCCAACTACATGGATAAGAATCTCTTTTAATCAAACTTGAAGAGGAGAAACCAATCTGGCTGCTCATGGTTTACAGAGCACCTCATAACAACACATTATCTGTGCAAGGACTACTAGACCTGATTACTCAAGTGACCCTGAATTACCCTAGGCTGGTGAACATGGGAGACTTCAATCTACACATCGAAACCCCAGATACCACCACAGTTGCCTTTCTAGACACGATGACAGCACTAGGATTTACACAAGTGATCAATTCTCCAACCCACGAAAAGGGTCGCATACTAGACCTGGCATTCTACAAAGGGGTGGATATCCCAGAATCCTGGGATATCGGTATTAATATAACACCCCTATCATGGTCAGACCATTTTCTAACTAAATTCTCCCTAAGTGACCACCTGAAACAAATGGCACCTCCCAAAGTTTGGAAGGAGATCAGAGACAAAAAAAAGCTGACCGCTGAGAATTTTCTAGAGGCCTTTGGCTATCCACATGTAGATGAAAAGACAACAGTGGCAGAACAAGTTGACATCTGGAATACACACTTAGCCAAGACCTTAAAGAAAACAGCACCACTAAAAAAGGTCTTATGCCCCACTCTCAAACGCTCAGCTTGGTTTTCTCCAGAACTTCGGATCCTTAAACGTGAAGGATGAAAACTGGAAAGGAGATGGCGCAAATCTCACCCGGATGAAGACAGGCTAAACTGCAGGAAGCACATGGCAAAGTACCACCAAGCCTTAACAGCAAACAAAAAACAGTATTTCTCTCAATGCATTGCACAGGCTGCCAATTCAACCAAGCAGCTGTTCAGTATAGTAAACAGCCTACTGCAACCCCCACAACAGAACCAGCCTGCCCAGTCTAAACTGAACTGCAATGATTTTGCTGCATACTTTGCCAACAAAATTAAAAGTCTCCACCAGGATTTACAGGCAATCCCACCCAGTGCCCAACCAGTCAACCAGGGGTGCACAAACTCGCCCCCTACAAACAGAGACAGATGGAACACTTTTAACCTAATGACAGAGGAGACTCTTGACAAAATCCTAAGAGACCTTCGGCCAACTACCTGCCCCCTCGATCCCTGCCCATCAAAGATAGTGCAGCAGGCAAGTATGGGCCTTATAGAAGGTGCCACAAAAATTGTGAACACCTCTCTTTATAATGGGCAACTACCAACAACATTAAATAGGGCAGTGGTTCATCCTCTGCTGATTACAAACTGGTTAAAGGATAGAAAAAAGAGAGTAGGGTTAAATGGTCAGAATTCTCAATGGAGAAGGGTAGATAGTGGGGTTCCGCAGGGGTCTGTGTTGGGACTGCTGCTTTTTAACATATTTATGAATGATCTAGATATGGGAATAACTAGTGACCATCATTCTCTCTCTCTCTCTCTCTCTCTCTCTCTCTCTCTCTCTCTCCATGCTAGTGCTTATGGCTTTTTTTTAATATTTGTGGGAACTCCTTTCAGCTTCTAATTAGTCCCAATGGATTAGCATGGTAAAATGTAGAAGATATTTGAGTACCAGAGCGTATGGGTCTGACTTATAATAGGTTTAGCCTATGCATCATAACGGGGCAATACTGTAATATAAAACAGATCTTTTTGGCCCAAGTTATAAAGAGTGATTTCCATAGTCTCAAACTAGGCGAAAGTATTCTATGAATCATGTCTTGGTATATTTTACTGGTTACACTAGCAGCTGTACAGAGAGCTCCAGATGTCATTGAGGCAGTCACACGAGACAAGTTTTAATGGGCAATCAAGTACTCTTGGCCATGGGCCACTTGCCTGCAATTTTGAGGGCTTTTCTCACAGATTTACTGTTTTCCAATCCCTTGAGCAAAATATTTAACTTGAAAAAGCAAAGATGTGGATGATGGATATTGATTGTGTTCCAACCTTTTCTATCACATTATTTTTCTTGAAAACTTTCATCCCTTTACTTATTACGCTGCACTATAAGGAGTAAATGCGCTGATTTTGAGGTGAGGTGAGATGGGGGGCTAAGGTGAATAACCATTGAAGTAGTCAACAGATTAAATATGCATTTCAAAACTGGAGCTTAGGGTCTATGGACAAGAGGATAAATATGGTGCAGATGGGTTTTTAATAGTCCCTTTCAGGCTTGGCTTGCACCGAACTGACGACTGAATTGACCAGCAAATTTTCCTTTGCATAAACCTCGTTATCTGTTTTGGACATGAATTTACTCTGCGTCAGTCCTCTAAAGAATAAGGAGGGGAAACCTCTCTGTGCATCCATGCGTTTTACGGTACGTCCCTATGCCGTGCCCAGATTCCATTATAAAATACTAGTGTAAACTGGCATTGGCACACCTTATATTTATGTACCTGGCATAGACTTGGATCTATGTTTGTGCATCAAATGCAGCAAGGGTGTACATCAATTACTGTATTCTATATATTGTGTGTGTGTAAGTGGCAGCACCTCCCATGCCCAGGCTTCGCTACTTTTGGAATCTGCTGGGTAATTGTGACCCAGACTGGCCACTGTTGGAGAAGGGATGCTGAGCTTGCTGGACTTTGGTCTGATTTTTCTTATGTTCTTACCTTCAGAGAGCAAGTGTGGATGGTGACACATATTATGATACAGACATAAGCTTGACCTGCTCTTCTTTAGAAAAATTATTGGTTCCATGCACATTCTCAACTCTTTTGCTTTCTTTAAGTATACTTGAAATCTACTAGAAACTTACTTGCCTACTAAAATCAAAGCAAGTTAAAGCTATTTTGATTCTGAAATGTAAGTTTTTCTTTAGAATTGTATTCTTGTTGTTTAATGCATGCATTATTCAGAGGGAAATTATCCTTTTTAAGTGGAATACTTTACCCTCCTAATGGCTTTTCTCCTACAGCAGTTAAGTAATAACAGAAGCAAAAATGGAACAAACCAAGAGCCAATGTAAAATGGATTGGGCTGAAGACAAATACAGTAGAAAATGTACTGCAGGATATTTAAGAGTCTGTTTTAGGAAGATGATTGCCTTAAACATGAAATAGAAAAACCACCTCTAAAATGTCCCAAATATCCAAGAGATTACAGAGTTCTTTCTGTTCTGCAGAACTCTATATGTCTGTAGAAATCTAAACTCTGGAAGTCTTCCTTGGGCTGTAAATATGCTTTGACAGATGCCTTGTAATCATAGCAGATTATTTTTCCACCTGTTATTTGAATCATCCCTTCCAAAGATTGGGGGCTGGGTAAAGACCTTAACGTAAGCTATCAACCAGTGAAGAAAAAGAAGATTGCATCTGCTATGAGCTTTTTCGCTGTTTGACAAAAGCAGTGAGAGCCATTTTGGTATAGCCCTTTCGGGGAGCAATATGCAAAACAATTCTATCAAAATTAAGCTTATTTGTACCCAAGTTTGAGCAAAAATACCATTCAAGTCATAATTGAGGGCAGTCACTTCTTAATAATATATTTTACTTTGATCACCCTAAAACTATTGACCTGATGTCTCTTTGAAAGCTTATTATTCCCATTTATAATTTGCATTGATTTTCTTTTTGGCTCCCCAAGTATTTGAGAAGTTAGTTATTTATGTGAGGGGTCAATTTATAAATGTTTTTTCTCTCCATATAATGGCCGCTTTCTATATGGAATGGGGGGGGGGGGGTGTTGATACAATCAAATGGTTTTACATATTATGTTCAGGTACTTATTATGTATCTGGGGTAATTGTGGATTAAGGATTCGGATCTTTTACTAAGGAACACTAGTGTTTTTAGCTCACACTAAAAATCAGCTGGCGCTAAACACTCATCTCAGCATTTAGCGCCAGCTGATTTTTAGCATGAGCTAAAAACGCTAATGCACCTTAGTAAAAGACTCCCTGCGTGACTTGCCCAGAGTCACAAAGAGCTGCAGTGGGAATTGAGGGCTCCATTTGCTAAACATTGCTAAGACCAACGCTGTCTTACCTCTTCGCTATATAGGAAGTACAGCTGGGCTACTACAGCAGCCCAGTGGTGCTTCCCACACCTAGCACGCCATCATTTCTGGCCCTACAAAACTTTATTTTTGAAACAGCAGACTGTACCCAGCGTTCTCCGAGGACAAGCAGGCTGCTTGTTCTCACGACTGGGTTGACGTCCGCGGCAGCCCCCACCAACCGGAAGAAGCTTCGCGGGACGGTCGGCACGCAGGGCACGCCCACCGCGCATGCGCGGCCGTCTTCCCGCCCGTGCGCGACCGCTCCCGCCAGTTACTTTTTTTCCACGACTGGAGAGAGTTGTGCAATCGCCTCTCTCTCCGTTCAGCCGCCGGATTTTTCGACCGCGTTTACGCGGATCGTTGCTTTGACCCGTTCGGTTCCTCTTTCTTTCTTTCTTTCTTCGTATTGTTAAAAAAAAAAAAAAAGATTTTCGCGCGTGTGGAGCACGCGCTCCCCTTTTCCCTCGCTTCCAGCGGGGACGCCTCGTTGCGGCCTAGTGGCCGCTCGGTCGGCTAGTTTTTTCGTGGTGTGATTTTAGCCACCATTGCCGACTTTGACTTCGCCGACGCGATTTTTCCGTCGATGTCCTCGAAGGTCCCGAGTGGATTTAAAAAGTGTGGTCGCTGCGGCCGGCCGATCTCGCAGACCGACACCCACGCTTGGTGCCTCCAGTGCCTCGGGCCGGAGCACAATCTCAAGTCGTGCGCGCTGTGTCTCGGTCTCCGGAAACGGACTCAGGTTGCGAGGCAAGTTCTGCGGGACCGTCTTTTTGGAACTTGCGCCGGCCCCTCGACGTCGACCTCGACGGCATCGGTATCGAAGGCCGGATCTTCGGTACCGGTATCGATGCCCGAGACATCGGCACCGATGGCAGCGACCCCAGGAGAACAGGTCCCGTCGGTCCGCCGGTCCGCCGGTGAGAGTGGGGTTGAGAGGCCGCGTGGGCTGTCGGCCCCGGTCACTCCCTCAGCTCGTGAGCCACGGGACCGAACCCTGTCGGACCCGGTACCTCGAGACCGAGGGGGATCGACCTCCTCCTCCTCCATGCCCTCCGGCGCCGGTGACGTGCACCGGAAAAAAGATAAGAAGCGCCGTCACCGGGAGCCCTCGGTGCACCCTGAAGGGGAGTCGACGCCGAAGCGTCATCGCAGAGAGGAGAGATCTCCGTCGGTGGTGGAGGTACCGACGCGTCGGGGTTCCGGCACCTCGGTGCCGTCTCCTGGCCCCCAGCAGCTTCTGGCACCGACACCCTTACCGGCCCCACCGCCTTTCCCGGCAGCGGGCCTGGACGAGTGCCTCAGAGCCATCCTTCCGGGGATCCTGGAAGGGCTGATGCGCCAGGCTGTGCCGGCGTCGGGGGTGCTTGCGCCCCCGGCGCCGATGACTGTGGCGCCGGCGAGCTCTAGCCCGGCGCCGGGGCTGTCGACACCGCCGCCGCTTGCGGTGCCGGTCTCGACCGCCACGCAGGTGGAGTCCCCGTCGACGTCGATGGAGGGAGCTCCGTCCCCGCCGGCGCGGGAGTCCACCGCTCGACGACACCGAGACCTCGGTGCCTCGACGTCGAGCCGGGCCCGGTACCGGACTCAGCTACATGAGCTAATGTCCGATACCGAGGATGAGGACTCGTGGGGGGAAGAGGAAGACCCGAGATATTTCTCCTCAGAGGAGTCTACGGGCCTTCCCTCGGACCCCACGCCGTCACCGGAGAGGAAGCTCTCACCTCCTGAGAGTCTCTCCTTTGCCTCCTTTGTGCGGAATATGTCTATAAGCATTCCCTTTCCCGTGGTCTCTGTGGAAGAGCCGAGGGCCGAGATGCTCGAGGTCCTCGACTATCCATCACCACCTAGAGAGTCCTCCACGGTACCGCTGCACAATGTCCTGAAGGAGACGCTGCTTCGGAACTGGGTGCGACCACTAACTAACCCCACCATTCCCAAGAAAGCAGAGTCCCAGTACAGGATCCACTCTGACCCAGAGCTCATGCGGCCCCAGTTGCCCCATGACTCAGCGGTCGTGGATTCTGCTCTCAAGAGGGCACGGAGTTCGAGGGATACCGCCTCGGCGCCCCCGGGGCGGGAGTCTCGCACTCTGGACTCATTTGGGAGGAAGGCCTACCAATCCTCCATGCTCGTGACCCGCATCCAATCTTACCTGCTCTATATGAGCATCCACATGCGGACCAATGTGCAACAGCTGGCGGACCTGGTCGATAAGCTCCCGCCGGAGCAGTCCAGGCCATATCAGGAGGTGGTCAGGCAGCTGAAGGCGTGCAGAAAGTTCCTGTCCAGGGGGATTTTTGACACCTGTGACGTGGCATCTCGTGCTGCGGCCCAAGGTATAGTGATGCGCAGGCTCTCATGGCTGCGTGCCTCTGACCTGGACAACCGCACCCAGCAGAGACTGGCTGACGTCCCTTGCCGGGGGGATAATATTTTTGGCGAGAAGGTCGAGCAGATGGTTGACCAACTGCATCAGCGGGAAACCGCTCTCGACAAGCTCTCCCACCGGGCGCCTTCAGCACCCGCCCCCGCGGGCGGGCGTTTTTTCCCGGGCTCGGCAGGCTGCACCCTATTCTTTTGCGAAGCGTAGGTACAACCAGCCGGCCCGAAGGCCTCGTCAGGCACAGGGACAGCCCCAGCGCGCTCGTTCCCGTCAACAGCGTGCGCCTAAGCAGCCCCCTGCGCCTCCACAGCAAAAGCCGGGGACGGGCTTTTGACTGGATCCACGGGAACATAGCCACCCTACAAGTGTCCGTACCGGACGACCTGCCGGTCGGAGGGAGGTTAAAATTCTTTCACCAAAGGTGGCCTCTCATAACCTCCGACCAGTGGGTTCTCCAAATAGTGCGGTGCGGATACGCCCTGAATTTGACCTCCCTGCCTCCAAATTGTCCTCCGGGAGCTCAGTCTTTCAGCTCCCATCACAAGCAGGTACTTGCAGAGGAACTCTCCGCCCTTCTCAGCGCCAATGCGGTCGAGCCCGTACCACCCGGGCAGGAAGGGCAGGGATTCTATTCCAGGTACTTCCTTGTGGAAAAGAAAACAGGGGGGATGCGTCCCATCCTAGACCTGAGAGGCCTGAACAAATTCCTGGTCAAAGAAAAGTTCAGGATGCTTTCCTTGGGCACCCTTCTGCCAATGATTCAGAAAAACGATTGGCTATGTTCCCTGGATTTAAAGGACGCATACACTCACATCCCGATACTGCCAGCTCACAGACAGTATCTCAGATTCCGCCTGGGCGCACGGCACTTTCAGTATTGTGTGCTGCCCTTTGGGCTCGCCTCTGCCCCACGAGTGTTTACAAAGTGCCTCGTGGTGGTAGCGGCCTACCTACGCAAGCTGGGAGTGCACGTGTTCCCATATCTCGACGATTGGCTGGTCAAGAACACCTCGAAGGCAGGAGCCCTCCGGTCCATGCAGTGCACTATTCAACTTCTGGAGCTGCTGGGGTTTGTGATAAATTACCCAAAGTCCCATCTCCAGCCAACTCAGTCTCTGGAATTCATAGGAGCGCTGCTGAATTCCCAGACGGTTCAGGCCTACCTTCCCGAAGCGAGGGCCACCAATCTCTTGGCCCTGGCTTCGCAGACCAGAGCGTCTCAGCAGATCACAGCTCGGCAGATGTTGAGACTTCTGGGTCATATGGCCTCCACAGTTCATGTGACTCCCATGGCTCGTCTTCACATGAGATCTGCTCAATGGACCCTAGCCTCCCAGTGGTTCCAAGCCACCGGGAATCTAGAGGATGTCATCCGCCTCTCCACCAGTTGCCGCACTTCACTGCTCTGGTGGACCATACGGACCAATTTGACCCTGGGACGTCCATTCCAAATTCCACAGCCCACGAAAGTGCTGACGACGGATGCATCCCGCCTGGGGTGGGGAGCCCATGTCGATGGGCTTCACACCCAGGGTCTGTGGTCCCTCCAGGAAAAGGATCTGCAGATCAACCTCCTGGAGCTCCGAGCGATCTGGAACGCACTGAAGGCTTTCAGAGATCGGCTGTCCTGCCAAATTATCCAAATTCGGACAGACAATCAGGTTGCAATGTATTACGTCAACAAGCAGGGGGGCACCGGATCTCGCCCCCTGTGTCAGGAAGCCGTCGGTATGTGGCGTTGGGCGTGTCGCTTCGGCATGCTTCTCCAAGCCACGTACCTGGCAGGCGTAAACAACAGTCTGGCCGACAGACTGAGCAGAGTCATGCAACCGCACGAGTGGTCGCTCCATTCCAGAGTGGTACGCAAGATCTTCCGAGAGTGGGGCACCCCCTCGGTGGATCTTTTCGCCTCTCAGACCAACCACAAGCTGCCTCTGTTCTGTTCCAGGCTTCAGACACACGGCAGGCTAGCGTCAGATGCCTTTCTCCTTCATTGGGGGACCGGCCTCCTGTATGCTTATCCTCCCATACCTTTGGTGGGGAAGACCTTACTGAAGCTCAAGCAAGACCGCGGCACCATGATTCTGATAGCGCCCTTTTGGCCCCGTCAGATCTGGTTCCCTCTTCTTCTGGAGTTGTCCTCCGAAGAACCGTGGAGATTGGAGTGTTTTCCGACTCTCATTTCGCAGAACGACGGAGCGTTGCTGCACCCCAACCTTCAATCCCTGGCTCTCACGGCCTGGATGTTGAGGGCGTAGACTTCGCTGCGTTGGGTCTGTCTGAGGGTGTCTCCCGGGTCTTGCTTGCCTCTAGGAAGGATTCCACTAAAAAGAGTTACTTTTTCAAGTGGAGGAGGTTTGTCGTTTGGTGTGAGAGCAAGGCCCTAGAACCTCGTTCTTGCCCTGCACAGAACCTGCTTGAATACCTTCTGCACTTATCAGAGTCTGGCCTCAAGACCAACTCAGTAAGGAATCACCTTAGTGCGATTAGTGCTTACCATTATCGTGTGGAAGGTAAAGCCATCTCTGGAGAGCCTTTAGTCGTTCGATTCATGAGAGGTTTGCTTTTGTCAAAGCCCCCTATCAAGCCTCCTACTGTGTCATGGGATCTCAACGTCGTCCTCACCCAGCTGATGAAACCTCCTTTTGAGCCACTGAATACCTGCCATCTGAGGTACTTGACCTGGAAGGTCATTTTCTTGGTGGCAGTTACTTCAGCTCGTAGGGTCAGTGAGCTTCAAGCCCTGGTAGCTCATGCTCCATATACCAAATTTCATCACAACAGAGTAGTGCTCCGCACCCACCCAAAGTTCCTGCCGAAGGTGGTGTCGGAGTTCCATCTTAACCAGTCAATTGTCTTGCCAACATTCTTCCCCAGGCCGCATACCCGCCCTGCTGAACGTCAGTTGCACACATTGGACTGCAAGAGAGCATTGGCCTTCTACTTGGAGCGGACACAGCCCAACAGACAGTCCGCCCAATTGTTTATTTCTTTCGACCCTAACAGGCTAGGGGTCGCTGTCGGGAAACGCACCATCTCCAATTGGCTAGCAGACTGCATTTCCTTCACTTACGCCCAGGCTGGGCTGACTCTTGAGGGTCATGTCACGGCTCATAGTGTCAGAGCCATGGCAGCGTCGGTGGCCCACTTGAAGTCAGCCACTATTGAAGAGATCTGCAAGGCTGCGACGTGGTCATCTGTCCACACATTCACATCTCATTACTGCCTCCAGCAGGATACCCGACGCGACAGTCGGTTCGGGCAGTCGGTGCTGCAGAATCTGTTTGGGGTGTAAATCCAACTCCACCCTCCAGGACCCGAATTTATTCTGGTCAGGCTGCACTCTCAGTTAGTTGTTCTTCGTAGGTCAATTTCTGTTGTTCCCTCGCCGTTGCGAGGTTCAATTGACCTGGGTTCTTGTTTTGAGTGAGCCTGAGAGCTAGGGATACCCCAGTCGTGAGAACAAGCAGCCTGCTTGTCCTCGGAGAAAGGGTATGATACATACCTGTAGCAGTTGTTCTCCGAGGACAGCAGGCTGATTGTTCTCACCTACCCTCCCTCCTCCCCTTTGGAGTTGTGTGTTTCATCTTTTGCTAGTCATTCAACTGGCGGGAGCGGTCGCGCACGGGCGGGAAGACGGCCGCGCATGCGCGGTGGGCGTGCCCTGCGTGCCGACCGTCCCGCGAAGCTTCTTCCGGTTGGTGGGGGCTGCCGCGGACGTCAACCCAGTCGTGAGAACAATCAGCCTGCTGTCCTCGGAGAACAACTGCTACAGGTATGTATCATACCCTGTAATCGGGCAGTGCAGTGCGCTGCCCGGTTACCACTGGGTTAATGCGGGAGCCCTTACTACCACCTCAGTGGGTGGCGGTAAGGGCTCCCCCCCGAAAAGGCCAAATGACAAGTGCTGCTACAGCTTGCTAAAAGGGGCCCTGAACCCAGTTCCCCAAGAAAGGTATGGAAAAGGCCTTTTGTACAATTACCCCATGGTACATCCAGAGAGAAGGCAGCATGCTTCTTTGTGTGTGCCCCATGTAGGTGTTCCTGAGGGTGTAGTCATGAATTCCTGAGTGTACAAGCAGATTATAGGCACACAAGAGGTATAAATGAGTGCGTCTGAATTTATATGGTACTAGGGCTGGTTCTAGGAGCCTCATTTTTAAAGGCTTACAGGCACCTCCTGTATGCTGTCATTATAAAACATGCTTACATACCTTATGGACTCCCCACATAGGCATCTGGTTAACCAAAAGCAATTATGTGTTTGCTGACCACTGGCAGATGCTCAATTTCCCTTGCTGTATTTTTTTAAAAAGTTGGGTGGATAGTATCATGCCATTGAAAGGGGGACGTTATCCTGCCAGTGGTGGGAAAATGTGGGGTATAAATGATATAAAATAAATAATAAATAAATAAATAAATGCTGGCTACTGTTAAGATGTGTTATTTTACCACATCTTGTGCTATTTTAGCACAGGTCCCATTTTATGCAGTGGGATCCAGTTACTAATAAATGGGACTAACAGTAAAATAACTTTGCTTAACAGTAGCCTATGCTGATAACCTCCCCCTTAATTAAAGAAAAAAATGTCTCTAGAAATGGAAATCACTGCTGTTTGTAATAAAAGTGAGTCAAATATTGGACAATAAAGCCATTGTGACATCACTGATGAGGTTGGCTCTTATTGGTGGAATGATGCATTATGACATCACAATACCAGTTCTGGTTACCAGAGACTGAAACTCTTCACACTAAGAGAAAGGTTTTCAACATGGGCTACCGTTAAGATGGGTTGTTTTATCACTAACTCATGCTATTTTAGCACAGGTTCCATTTTATACAATGAGACCTAGATACTAATAACCTGGGCTAACAATAAAATAATAGTAAAATTAACAGTAAAATAACTATCTTAACAGTAGCCCATGTTGATAACTTCCCCCCATGGTATCATCTACAAATTTGATCACCTCATTTTTTCCCATTTCTAAATCATTTATAAATGTGGTAAAAGTTATTACCTACAACCCATACATTATATAAATGAGATATGAAAAGTAAGGAAAATGAAGGAATACAGGAAGGTGTGTAAACCATGAATTATCCAATTGTCTTGAATAATGTGGGGTTTCATTACCTGTAGTGTATGGACTTAAAATCTATAAAATAATTTTCTTCCATTCTATTGGAGTTGTGCACGATTTCCAAATCCAAATTGGCTTACAGATTAATGCAATATGCACTAATCATAAGTGTACAGATGGCTGAGGTAACTTCATAACTTGGCTCATTGCTCAGTCGCTTGCTCCTTTTTGAAAATAGTTGGTGAAATGATTTGCATGTCATTTAGAACAACCATATTGCACTGCAGTGGATGTGTGATTCATTTCACTACCAGTAAGCAAAGTTAAGAAAAAGGAGCTCACCAGAGAATTTTCTTGAAGTATTTTCTTCAAATATGTTAGCTTTAAACATTCCAAATAAAAATTAAAGCACATTCTTACTCCTCCTGAACATTTTGTAAATGCACCAGGGAGGTTCATTCTGAGGGCGGAGTCAGGGAGGAACTGGCAGCTAGGTGGGTGCCAGTGATATTCAGCTCTTACATAGCTAAGTGGCCAAATAGGACTCCATAAAAAGCAGTCTTAACTTTGGTTGCTTAGCTATGTGGATGCCAGCACAGAATATCAGCTGGCACCCGAATAGCTGTCATTGGTGTCCTATCTCTCACACACATCTCCTTTTCGCCCGAGCCTCCCCATGACATGACCAGAATCTCCACAACAAATCCTATCACCATTACACATTTTTCTCAGATTCCATCCCCCCCCCCCCCCCCCCCCACTCCACGCCTGATTACAATCCCTCCAATCCAATCCACCCCCTCCCAATTCCGGACCGCTCTCATATAAGCAGCCTCCCCCTCCCCCCAGGTCTACCTTTCGGTCCCTGGTGGTTGAGTGGCTATCGAAGTAGGCCTGAACCCCGCTTGCATCTGCCCCTAGTGGCTGCTACTTTAAATGGCAGCTGAGACTAACAGTAGTCTTGCATTAAAAGGCTGACCACTAGAGATAGTACCATTAAATGGCAGTAGCTGCCCATCCCTATCAATTTGTAGTATATTGTCCAGATGCAGCAAAGGTGGAGTGAAGGAGTATGCAGTGGATAGAGCACCAGACTGACAACCTGCAAAACCAAGGTCAAATGCCACTGTTGCTCCTTCCTTCTGATCTTTAGCAAATCACTTTACCCTCTCTTACCTCAGCTGTAAAAAAATTCTAAACCTTCTGGGGACATGGGAATGCCTCTATGTCATGTGAATGCAGCTTCCTTTGAGCTACCTACTGAAAAAGATGTGCACTAAATCTAAATACATAAGGAATTTAATTGCAGCAAGATAGAAACCGATGAATCTTCCCACAAAAGCTGAGTGGGTGGAACAATTAAAGAGAGATGTGTGAAGTGTAGGATAACAGCATGAAGATCTCAGAAAATTAACCAATACGATGACATTTGGGAGAGCTTTGATTTGTGTGTACATAATGCAGTGTGCTTTAAGATTATAATCTGGGAATGGCTGGTGGGAATAGGGAAGGAGGAAGAAAAGGAAAGATCCTGAAATGTACAATGACGGAATCAGTAAAGTGAGTCTGAAATATATAACATCGGACACCTGATGGAAACAACTAGTTGTCCAGTATTCAAAAGGCTCCTGCCTGGTTAAACCCTTCTGAGTGCCCCAGCACACAGTATTCAACAGCACTTAACTGGTTAGGTTAGGGGTGAACCGAGGGTTTTAGGTGGAGTGCCTACACTGAGGGGCATAATCGAACGTCGCCAGCCAAATAGATCGCCAGCGATCTATGTTGGCGGCGGCGCTACAGCTGGCCGGAACCGTATTATCGAAAAAGATGGCCGGCCATCTTTTTTTTCGATAATACGGTTTAGCCCGGCCAAATGCCTTGGAGTTCGCCGGGTTTGAGATGGCCGGGTTTGTTTTTCAGCGATAATGGAAAGTTATGTCAGCCATCTCAAACTCCGGCCAAATTCAAGGCATTTGGCCGTGGGAGGAGCCAGCATTTTTAGTGCACTGGCCCCCCCCCCTGACATGCCAGGACACTAACCAGCCACCCTAGGGGGCACTGCGCTGGACTTCAGAAAAGCTCCCACGTGCATAGCTCCCTTACTTTGGGAGCTGAGCCCCCCAACCCCCCCCAAACCCACTACCCACAAATGTACTGCACCCACTAAAATTGCTCCAGGGACCTGCATACAGCCTCTAGGACTTATTGCTGCTGTATAACTTTGGCACACCAGTTCACACCTGAAAACTAATCTCTCTGAAAAAGTCCTTTCTTGAAATAAGCACGTTTACTCACAGTTAACTGCAGATCAGAGGTTGTGCCCCACTGGCAAAGAGTCCCCTGGTACTAAGATTAGCAGTAAGTCAGAGCTGGCAGAATGGTGTACAATGCCCTCTTTCAGCACCATTCAAGGTAAGAACTACGTTCTCTAACGTGGGTAACACATGAAAGGGATCTAAAACTGGCTTACAAAAATGGCCACTACCTCATGGACTACCGGAAACAAAACTGGACACACTCTGACCCAGTTAGCAGGGGGAAAAGCACCATGGGAGTAGAGCCCAGTACCCTACACCCACCACAATGCATTGCTGATGTGACTCTGCAGGGCACCTAACAGAAAAGGTGTCACACTCACCTGAGAGCCACATCGCAACCAGGGAAAGGCTGGCGGAGGATACAACACATTCTGCTGTCATGGAGGTGGGTACGGCATTTGAGGCTGGCATACAGGCTGGCAAAAAAGGTTTTTAGTTTTATTTTTTTAGTATGGAAGGGGGTTGGTGACCACTGGGGGAGTATGGGGAGGTCATCCCCCATTCCCTCCAGTGGTCATCTGGTCAGTTGGGGCACCTTTTTGAGGCTTGGTCGTGAAAATAAAAGGACCAAGTAAAGCCGGCGAAATACTGCTTAACGCCGCTTTTTTTTTCCATTATCAGCGAAAGCCGGTCATCTGGTAGCCACGCCCATGCCCGCCCATGCCCCGCCTTCGCTAATCTACCGACACGCCCCCTTGAACTTTCGCCGGCGAAGCGACGGGAAAGGGGCGATGTCTAAAATGCCGCTTTCGGTTATACTGATTTCGCCCTTTTTAAGAAATCGCCGGCCATCTCCCGATTTGTGTTGGAAGATAGCCGGCGAGCACTTTCGATTATAAGCTGGTTAGTCAGATAATGGCAGTTTTCAGTGTACTAAATGGCTAAGTTACCGCATAAAGGGACTCTTTTACTAAGCTATGGTAGGCTCTACATTCATGCAGCAAGTGCCCATATGAGACTACTGCCAGGTTAGTTCACCCTTCTGGCAGTAAGTTCAGATTTGGCACGCACCCATAATGTGTGGATTAATTATTATTTATTTCTTCCTACGTGTGCTAGTTCCAGCGGTAATCGGCACTTGGTGCGCACCGACCAGTCACCGCATGTGTAGCATGTGAGCCTTTACTGCTAGATCAATGGGTGGCGTTAAGGGTTCAGCAGTGGTGTACCAAGGCGGGGGCGGTGGGGGCGGTCCGCCCCGGGTGCACGCTGCTGGGGGGGTGCCGCATGCCTGTCAGCTCCGCTCGTTCCGTGCTCTCTCTGCCCCGGAACAGGTTACTTCTTGTTCCGGGGCAGAGGGCGCATGGAACGAGTGAAGCCTACAGGCGTGCGGCACCCCCCAGCAGGTAAAAATGCACCCGGGTGGGGGTGTCCTTTCACCAGGGGGGAGGGGGTGTCCTTTCGCCGGGGGTGGGGGGGTCACGCTGCACCGGGGGGGGCGCATCGGTGATCTGCCCCGGGTGTCAGCCACCCTAGGAATGTCACTGGGGTTCGGGCTAGTTTTTGGGCGTGTGCTGGTTTCATTTTTACCGTAGGCCCTTTTCCCGTCCCATTATTTTAAAAAAGCCATTTTTTTGTACATGCAGTAAAAATTGGCCCGGCACGCAAACAGTGCAAGTGCCTATACTACTGCAGGCCACTTTTTAATGTAGCTTAGTAAAAGGACCCCTAAGTTAGGACAGCAACAAGGATGTCCTAATTGATGTGGTGAAGTTAACTGACTGAAAACCGGCCAGCAACCTGGTTAACTTCCGGATGACCGCTGAGACCCAGATATTCAATGCCAGGAGTTGCAGATGTTCTGGCACATTATTTCTGGGGTCAGTTCAGCCTGCAGCTATGAGCAGCTGAGATGCTGCTCACTGACACGGGCAGACTTGTGTCTTGTTAAAGAAGAAAATCTTGTTTTGATATGTTGTTCTGCAGAGCTAATAAAGTTCAAATTTTAAAAAAAAGATATTTTTAACACTAATGTGTGAAATGAACTAAAAAATAAAGGAAAATATTCACCTTTTCAGAAAAAGAATAGAAAATGTTTTGCTTGTTCATATTCTGAATAGTAGTGCTATTATTGCATACTCATTGAAAACCCGATAAAAATCAGGGCCTCGATTTCTTATATCGAGTCCCTGATTTTTATAGGGTTTTCGATGAGAAAAGAGCTTGCAGGAATCAACTGTACCTTGCATGGCATACCAAACTCTATACAGGAACATTTATATATAACTGGGTTAGTGCTTAGCCAGCACAGTAACCAGCCGAAGTTAACAGTCGGTACTAATAACTATAGCTCACGTCGAGTGAATTTTTTTTTAATAAAAAATGTGTTTTATTGGACCGGCTTTCATAGAGTTTTATCCATCATTGCAAAAGTGTCCTCCCCAAGAAAATATTTTGCCCCATATGCTACCCTACATTTTATGTTAAAATGTTCAGTGATGCTTAAGATTCTGCCTTCTGTTTCTCTCTTTGTAGACACTGGAAGAGACACTTGCACAGATGACTCGGAACATGGGGGTTATGACTCTCGTACAGACCAATCTCTACTTATTCAACAGAAGCTCAACAGACAGAAGACAGAACCTAAGAATAAATCTCCAGGGGTGAAGGTAATGTGATTTATAAAACAGCAACCCAATGGCATTCGCAAAACTTGTGGTGCTCCTTTATAAAGGTCTCAGGATGGCAATATCAGACATAAATTCAGGGGAGATGTGAATTGCAGTTTTTTTGGCAAGCCTACCTAGTGCATATAGCTAGACCAGGGTTCCCAAAATGTGTAATCTCTAAGGAAGTGATAGGGAGAGTAGATAGCATAGATGGGCAGACTGGATAGGCCATATGGTCTTAATCTGCCTACATTCTTCTCTGTTTCTATGTAACATAGGAAGAAAAGCCAAGTTCAGCATGCAGGAATGAATCTCTGAGATAAAACAGGATTTCATAAACCATGAAATATCAGATATCCTAAGTATTTGCACTTTTATCAGTCCTGTAGCTCCTTTTCCTTGCACTCTAGTCTAAAAGCAATGACTGATACGACCATATCACGCAGGTCAGGGCATCTTTCTACACACTAAATTTCAACCTCTGCATACCCCCTGTGCTGTCTATTAAGATGTTTTGCTATATGTTTTGTTGACATTGGCAGTAACTTACTATGTTATCTGAACATTTTTTACTGTTGTAATTGCATGAAAGGCACCCACATTCCATGCCTCTTGTACCACCTGAAGTGGGGGCCTCAGGTGGCTCTCTTCCAGAGCGGCAAATCTCTTTTCCTTCCTCCATCCCGTTCCCCAAGTTTACCTTGTTTATTCAAGTTCCAAAAGCCAGTGGCGGCAGGCAAGATTCCTATATGCTGCCCTGCCACTGGAACCCACCTCTTCTCTTCACTGCGGCTGCCTCTCTGATGTAACTTCATGTTTCTTCAGAGGCAGCCGCAGTAGAGAAGTGGTTAGGGCTGGCGGCAGGGCAGGGCATGGGAATTGCTGCCGTAGGGTTTTGGAACATGAAGAAAGAAGGTAAACTCAAGGAACAGGGTGAAAGAAGGAAGGGGGATGACAGAACATGGCCTGGGGGGAGGGCGGCATCTCGCCCTGGGAGGGACGGCATGTCGGCCCTGCCTCAGGCAACATCTTGCCTTGGGCTGCCCCTGCTCTTCTGACATAAATATTTAAAATACTAGCATTTATGCACAGAAGTGTATGTTTACCTACAAACATGCCATCAGGGTGCTTAAGTGTTATTCTATAATGGCACATGTGACTGGCATAGAGCCTAAATGCAAAGGGAGTGTACAGGATTGGGCAATAGGTGGAGCTCCCATATAGACACATAGACTGCATTACGCTCACTGTAAGACTGGGGTAACTGATGGTATATAAATGAAAGGCAGGCTGACTCCAAGTTATGCTCCAAAATCTAGTTGTCCACATGCCATCGAGGAATAGTGTCTCACCGGGCATCATGAGGCTGCCAACATACAAGCACCCAGTTATAGCAATGGGGCAGAGGAGCAGTCTAAAGGTTAGCACAGCAGGCAGAGGCCCAGGTTCAAATCCCTCACCAGCTTCTTGTGGCCTTGGGCAAGCCACTTAACACTCTCTTGCCTTAGGATGTCCAGGGGTGGCACTGCCAACCTCAGCCTGGGCCTGCCATGGAAACCCTCATACTTGTGGCAGTCCCCATCAGTCATTCATAGATTGGAGCATATGCTTATGGAGCAGAGATTTATGAAATTTCCCCCCTCCATTGGCTTTGTCTGGGTTCCTGTTGCTGTACACCACTTAGGTGAATTTTTTCAAAAAGGTGGTAAGTGAATCCTAATAAATAGCTGTAACTTAGTTGTTTTACACAGTATAATAGAGTGATGTGGTTCAAAATGAGGTTTGTGGGCAGTGTGAGGAATTCCACGTCTGTCTGTCTATCTGTAGTGACATCAATGTATAATTCCTGGAAGTGAAAACATGTCTTCATTTTCAAGCTCAGTATCCTCTTCGCTGACCTTTGAATGACCTCAATCCACTCTCAGATTTTAAATTATCCTAGGAGACTATTTCCCACATTTATAATGTTCCTCCTTAGTTCAGATATGAAATTGTATCAGCATCACCAATTCAGATTGTGGTATTAAGTAAAGACATTTAGAGTTTTCTTGACTAGGCTCTGTATTTTATTTATTGATTTTTCTAACCTCATTGCATTTCAGTTGAAATTAGTTTACACGCTCTTCTGTTGATTTGATCTTAGCCATTCTCTCAGGAAACTTTGAATGGCCAAATTCTTGCATATAATTGTCTAAAGGCAGAATGAGCTGAGAGTGCGACTTAAATATGATAAGGGAATGAAGTGGGTGGATAGAAAACCGATAGCCAGAAAAAGCAATCAGAAAATGCAACAATAAATAATGTTAATGAACTAAGCAAAGTGAAAGTGGGCTGAGGTGCCTGCAATCTCACTGAGGTCAGTGCAGTAAAAGCTGACTCTCCTGCTTATTTTCGAAAGAGAAGGGCGGCCATCTTCTGCCACAAATCGGGAGATGGCCGCCCATCTCTCAAGGCCGGCGAAATCGGCATAATCGAAAGACGATTTTTGCCGGCCTCAACTGCAATCCATCGCAGGGGTGGCTATAGTGTAAGGGGGCATATTGGAGGTGTAGCGAAGGTGGGACAGGGGCGTGCATAACACATGGCCGCCCTCGGCCGATAATGGAAAAAAAAGGCCAGCTCTGACGAGCATTTGGCCGACTTTACTCGGTCCATTTATTTTTAGGACCAAGACACAAAAAGGTGCCCTAAATGACCAGATGACCACCGGAGGGAATCAGGGATGACCTCCTCGTACTCCCCCAGTGGTCACCAACCCCCTCCCACCCTAAAAAAAAAAAACACATTTTTTGCCAGCCTGTATGCCAGCCTCAAATGTCATACCCAGCGCCCTGACAGCAGTATGCAGGTCCCTGGAACAGTTTTAGGGGGTACAGCAGTGCACTTCAGGCAGGCGGACCCAGGCCCATCCCCCCCACCTGTTACACTTGTGGTGGTAAATGGGAGCCCTCCAAAACCCACCCGAAACCCACTGTACCCACATGTAGGTGCTCCCATTCACCCATAAGGGCTATGCTAGTGCTGTACATTTGTGGGGAGTGGGTTTGGGGGGGGTTGGGGGGGCTCAGCACCCAAGGGAAGGGAGCTATGTACCTGGGAGCACCCTAGGGTGCCCGGTTGACATGTCAGGGGGGAGTGCACTATGAATGCTGGCCCCTCCCATGACCAAATACATTGGATTTGGCCGGGTTTGAGATGGTTGCTCTCAGTTTCCATTATCGCCAAAAACCGATGCCTGCCATCTCAAACCCAGCCAAATCCAATGCATTTTGCCGGCCCCAACTGTATTATCTAAACGAAAGATGGACGCCCATCTTTTTTGATAATATGGTTCGGGACCATTCTTTACGGCGCTGGCGAAATAGATGGCCGCCCATATAGATGGCCGCCGCCGTTCGATTATGCCCCTCTCTGTGTTCATTTTTTTTTAAAAACAACACTTCTCTATTATTTTCCCAGTGATACCATCTGATATCATAGAAGCTCTGCACTGAAAATATCACCATATAAACACATACGGGCTCATTTTCAAAGCACTTAGCCTCCCAAAGTTCCATAGAAACCTATGGAACTTAGCCTCCCAAAGTGCTTTGAAAATATTAGTAACATAGTAGATGATGGCAGAAAAAGACCTGCACGGTCCATCCAGTCTGCCCAACAAGATAACTCATATGTGCTAGTTTTTTTGTGTATACCTTACCTTAATTTGTACCTGTCTTTTTCAGGGCACAGACCGTATAAGTCCGCCCAGTACTATCCCCGCCTCCCAACCACCAGCCCCGCCTCCCACCACCGGCTCTGGCACAGACCGTATAAGTCTACCCAGCACTATCCCCGCCTCCCAACCACCAGCCCTGGCACAGACCGTATAAGTCTGCCCAGCACTAGCCCCGCCTACCAACCGTCTCTGCCACCCATTCAAGGCTAAGCTCCTGAGGATCCCTTCCTTCTGGACAGGATTCCTTTATGTTTATCCCACGCATGTTTGAATTCCGTTACCGTTTTCCTCTCCACCACCTCCCATGGGAGGGCATTCCAAGCATCCACCACCCTCTCCGTGAAAAAATACTTCCTGACATTTTTCTTAAGTCTGCCCCCCTTCAATCTCATTTCATGCCCTCTCGTTCTACCACCTTCCCATCTCTGGAAAAGGTTCGTTTGCGGATTAATACCTTTCAAATATTTGAACGTCTGTATCATATCACCCCTGTTTCTCCTTTCCTCCAGGGTATACATGTCCAGGTCAGCAAGTCTCTCCTCATACGTCTTGTAACGTAAATCCCATACCATCCTCGTAGCTTTTCTTTGCACCGCTTCAATTCTTTTTACATCCTTAGCAAGATACGGCCTCCAAAACTGAACACAATACTCCAGGTGGAGAGCTTGGACAGGATTATTCAAAATGAGCAAAAAACCCACTGCAAATTAACATATTTCAGTATTTCTGCCCTGCAGTGGGGATGAATCTCAGATATTGAGAAGTAATGTAGAACTATATTTAAATATGGAGACAGCCCAGATAAATATCTTCGGAGTTTGTATCACATCTCAGAGCATAAGGTCCGGGAATCTAAAAAGAGACCCAGTACTAGGACAGAGAACACATTCAAATATCAGGAAAGATTTGTGTCTTTATTTTCATTGTCTTAGTGTTGTCTGCCCTTTGAGCAGGTTTCTTACTTGCAAATGTGGAAATCTATCTATCTATCTATCTATCTATCTATCTATCTATCTATCTATCTATCTATATGTGGGTATATAGAGATATAAACAGCCTAGGTGGTGGTTCTCTGTCAATCTTCATGATGGTTCTTGTGGGCTCCTGTGAGCTGTTAATGTGCAGTGCTGCTGGGACAGAGGGTATGTTTATGTTTGTTTATTCATGTGTTTGATATACCATTTTACTATACATACAAGTTCTCATAAAGAAAATTAAGCGACTAAATCCACAAATATCTGACCCTGACGCAACTATCACGAAACACTGGCCATTGTTGGTCACAGTCTATGCTGGATTTGGAGACAGACGTTTTGCAGGTAAGTATTTCTGAGTTTTCCTACCTATTGAAACTGAATAAAAGTACATTTTGCATTGGGAAGTTTTTTATGCCAATGATGAAGAAGTCCTGCTCAACCTGTTGACTGTTTATTGCTGGGAGCTTCTTGAAGCTTTTTTCCTCCCTTGCTTCTTGACACTTATTTTTTTTTTAATGAGAACTTGTATGTATAGTCTTACTGTTGTCTGAAATTGGTTCTCATTCCAGCTTGTCATTTTGTATTTGATATACCATTTGCCAGAAACTGATCAAAGCGATTTACAAAGATTGTAAAAAATCAAATAGAATAGAAAAGGAATGCCATTTTACAGATAGGATAGGTAACACAATCATTCAAGGAAAGCCTCGTAAAAAGAATCAAGTCAAGACAGGGCACAGGAGACTAATAGCAGAGTACTTTATAGACTTCCAAGCTTACCAGATTCAACTGCCAGAATCTGATGGACCATAGTCCAATTTATAGAAATATGTTTATAAACTGGATTTAAAGTTCAAAAATGATGATTCTGATCTAATGTATTTTGGTAGTTCTTTCCACAAACTTGAAGCTAGATAAAAGAACACTGAAGAGTGCATGCTGTCATAGGAATTCCACAACACGTCACAGCCACTGAGTTCTGGAACCAAAGATACACACAGAACCCACAGTACAGCCACTGAGTGCTTCAATCAAGAATGCACATACAACCCATGCCACAGCCACTGAGTGCTGGATTCAAAGACTCACACACAACCCACAGCAAAGTCACTGAGTGCTGGAATCAAAGATACATACATGACACATGCCACAGCCACTGAGTGCTGGATTCAAAGATGCACACACAACACACAGCACAGCTACTGAGTAATGGAATCAAGGATGCACACACAACCCACAGCACAGCCACTGAGTGCTGGAATCAAGGGTGCACACGCAACCCATGCCACAGAACTCTGCATCGGTGCCACATATGTTCCAATACACAGTTTCTTCATGCTTTATTATGCTTGTAGCTCAATCAGAACCAGCTTTGGAATCTGGTGCCCTGAACCTTCACTCACAACTACCTGGGGAGTTCTTCCCTAATTTGTTATTTCCCAGAACATCTAGTGTGGTCAAACTGGTTAAATTTGTTCAGGTAAAATCACAAATCCTGTTGAGTTTGTGTTATGTTTAGCAATGGGAAACCCCTGTGGCTTATTGGAGGGTATCTAGTTATTTCCTTTACTCCTTTTCCTTTTAAGAATAGTCATACTGAGTCAGACCAATGGTCCATCTAACCCAGTATCCTGTTTCCAACAGTGGCCAATCCAGATCACAAGTACCTGATAGAATCCCAAATAGTAGCAAGATTCCATTCTACCAATTACAGGGCAAGCAGTGGCTTCTCCTACGTCTATCTCAACCCAACCCAAACCTCCTAAGACCTTAAGAATGTAATTGTGGTCTTCTGATTTTCCTAAGCTTATTTGGTCTTGTCAGCCAATCATCAAGGTTAAAGTTGAACCGTGATGCCCTCTTTCTAGGCTAGTATGTTCTCATTCTCTTTTCTTCTATGCTAGCTGAACACCTCCTGCTTTTCTGGTTCTTGTATTTTATTGTAAACTTTTTTTTATATTAAGACGTAAGGCAGCATATCAAGCTTATCAAACCTGTAAAAGTACCTACCCTGCAGACCCCACTGCAGAGTCTTTCATCATGTCGGAGTTCAAGCTTTGTTATTATACCCTTTAGTAACTCATTAAGTGTTCCGAACATTTTGCATGACGAGGCACTCAGGCATGCACAAACTGAATAAGCTGGCAGATATTGTTCTTGATTGCCTTTTGCTCAGTGGGATTTGAAAGGTGACTGCATTTTTCTTTCCCCTACAGTAATTACTTAGATCATGTGCATTCAGAAATTTTCATCGGGTACTGTAGACTCCAATGTCCAGTCAACCTGAGAGGAAAACCTTTTACAAACAGAAGCCTGAATAGCATTGTTGTGTTACCCTGGCACAAATCAAATGAAATGGAACACAGTGATGACTTGCGATCTGGCTCCAGTTTGTGTAACAGATACATCACAAGCTCCTAATTTGAAAAGCAAAGGAATAAAATGAAACCAGAAATCTACTAGAGATCATTTTAAAACTTGCAACATCAATCCTATTCCTTACAGCATAATGGAGGTGCTTTCAAAGGGGTGCATGCCAGGGAAATGCATGTGCATATAAGTTAGAAGCAATTGAACATAAGAAAAGCTGTACTGAGTTAGACAAGCTCCATCGAGCCCACCACGTTGTCTCAAGGTCACAAGTACCCAGCAAATCCCCAAAAGTAGATTTGTTTCCCTAGCTCATTTCCAGGGATGAGCAATGGTTCTTCCAAGTCTCTCTGGCTTATAATCTGTAATAGACTTTTCCTCCAAGAACTTGTCCAAAGTTCTTTTGAATGCTGCTAATTCAGTCACCTTGACTACATCATTGAACAAGTTTTGCTTGTTAGTTTTCTGGTTTGTTCTTTTGTTCTCATGTTATCTGAAAGGTTACATAACTTTCCAATATCCATTGCAATCCACTTATGATTTTATATTCTTCTATCATGTGCCCTCTCAGTTGTCTGTTCTCCAAGCTGAAAATCCCTGACCTGTTTAGCTTCTCTTCTTAAGGGGATGTCCGGCCCCCTTTATCATTTTTGTCACCCTTTTCCACCCTTTCTAGTTCCACTACCCCTTTTTACAGATGGTGGGACCAGAATGGCACAAAAACTCAGGTGCAGTCAGACCAGTAACCTATTTAGATACATAGGGCTCAATAGTCAGCTGGCAGTGAGTTTGCTGTCCATTGCCGGCGTTAAACCCGGATATTCAATGCCAGGTCATATCCGGCGACCAGCATTAGATATCGATATTCAGTGCTAACTGGTTAACTTTTTAACGGTCAAAGATAGGCTTGCTACTTAAACAGCCTATTTTGACCATTCAGCATAGTCGGTGTGGTGCAGAATATCCATGCCTACCCAGCTGTAGACTACAGCAGGAAGGGAATAATCAACAAATGTGCCTGTAAAGGACCAAGTGTTTGGGAAGCATGGAGTACAAGCTGACTGCACATAATAAGGAGTCCCTGTATAATAAATCTGATAGGCCAAGATCAAAATCTTAAATTTAATCCTTTTCGAAACAGGCAACCAATGCTGTTCTTGTAGAAGTGAGGTCACATGATCATACATTTCAGCATTATAGAGTAGTCTTTGGTAAAGCGGAATATAATTTTTTTAATAAGTAAAATTAACTGTAAGCATTTCACCTGTCATTAGGTGCCCAGTCTCCTAGTCTCGCATGATCCTTCTGCAAATCCATACAAACCTCTGCCATTTCCATGACATTGCATATTCATGGTAGCTATCACGAAATTCAGACTAGCTTGGAAGGGGAAGGGGATGGCATTCTTCAGGACTAGGTTGAGAAACACAGTTATAAAAAAAACACAGATACCCTCAAATTCTAGAAAGCTGTGCACTCAAATGCCTGACTTGTGTGCAAATTAGCTCACACAACTTATCATTTCTATAACACTTCTAGACATATGTAGTGCTGTACACATTATATGCAGGTACTTTCTCTATTCCTAGGGGGCTTGCGATCTAAGTTTTTTGTACCCAGGGTAATGGAGGGTTAGTTGACTTGCCCAAGGTCACAAGGAGCTGCAGTTGGAATTGAACCCAGGCTGCACAGGATGAAAGCCTGCTGCATTAACCATTAGGCTACTCCTCCACTCCAGAATAAGGTCATTTGCACACATAAATTAATAGAATAATTATATGTTAATTGGCCTTAACAACCAATTATTGGCTATCATTTGTGTTAATTGGTGCTATTATGCACATAACTGCACTTTGTCAGTATTCTAGAAGTTGTGCCTTTAAATTCCAAAGTGTGCCATTCCAAGGAGGGTGTGCGGTTACACATTGGGATTGTACAGTATTAGTGTTGGATGTGAGCATTGATGCCTGCATTTGGCTGGTGTAAGCGCTCATGAATAAAGTTAGAAGCATAACTGCAGACTTTTACGCTAGTAATTCTAGAACAGGAGTTTTGCACATGGCTGCCATTACAGAATCCCTGCTTAGCGCGAATCATTCCAGCACCTAACTGTAGGCAATCTATGGAGAATTATCCCTGTACTGTAAGTTCTGATCCTGCCCTCAATCTTCCCATCCTCTGACCTGGGAAATCCTACACGTTTATCATAAATTGTCTTCTAAGGTTTTGCTTTTATGCAAATGATCTCAGGACAACATTATAAGCACCTGTTTGAGTGTGTAAAATACTGCGCTATATGCTAACTTGATTATAACATTACTCCTAAAATGCTAGAAATGCATTAGGAAATATTATACTATGTGAAACTGCTGAGTAAAGCAGCAAAACACATTTTTTTCAGCATGCGTTAAGTCTAATCGATATTTGCTCATGAATCAACCGATAAGAATATTTACTAAAAACAGAACCGTGTTCTCCCAGACCTATAGGAGTAAAAGTTGGAAAATGCACTCACATTCCGCAAATTTCTGTCTCCTCTTCAATGCTTTGACAGTGACACACTGGAAAGCATGTTGCTCAGCACAGAGAGAGTTGCTGTATGTATTTTACTGTTCTTGAAAACTCATCTTTCATATTTTCTGCCTTTTTTCTTAGGAAAAGTAAGACCAACATCGGCTTGGATGTTGTAAACAATACAGGCAAACTGAGAGGCCCTTTTACTAAGGCACAGCGAAAAATGGCCTGTACTGGTGTAGGTGTGTGGTTTGGATGCGCGCAGGTCCATTTTTCAGCATGCCTGCAAAAAGGCCTTTTTTTTAAGGCTGAAATTTTTATTTATTTATTTATTTATTGCATTTGTATCCCACATTTCCCCACCTTTTTGCAGGCTCAATGTGTCTTACATAGTTTTGTTAACATTGACATTCCAGGATATCAGATACAGTTAGTATTGTGCAGAGGTTAAGTAAGGGAGGAAAGAAGAAGGAAGGGAGTGTTTAGGGTAATTATAGAAGGTGGGCTTCCATAACTGAGTGGGTTGGTGAGGTGGATTAGTGAGGCTATAGGTTTTCATTGTAGGCCTTGTTGAAGAAATATGTCTTCAGAGACATTCAGCAAAATAAAAACCAGCGCACATCCATTTTCGGCCTGAGACCTTACCGCCACCCATTGACTTAGCGGTAAGGTCTCACGCGTTAACTGGGCGGTAATCGTTAGCACACGTACACTGCCGATTACCACCCGGTTAGCGCCACAAGGTAGACAATAGAAATTATTTTCTGCCGTGCGTTTTGGATGTTCTTCAAAAAAAAGAACTACCGCCTGGGGCACGCTGTAGCAGGACGGTAGTTCTAATTTGACGCACCTTGTACGCGCATAGGCACCTACGCATCTTAGTAAAAGGGCCCCTGAAACATCAAGGCATAATTTCTGTCTGTCACCTGCTATTCTTAAGTGTTTAATGGGTTTGTCTGTTAAAACAATTGTAGGCTACTTATACGCTACAAGGCTCTGTAGCCTGGATGCAATGATTCAGTAATGGCAGCGTTGCATGAAGCAGCTAGTGGTGAGAGAGGCTGATTCGATAAGCTGAATTTGTTCCATTAGTGGTCAGTATTGTTTATCCATTAGACTTTAGCTACATACTTCACACTGCAGAGAACAGGAAGGAGCACCTCATTGACTTGAGATAAGTAGATTCATCCTGTCATTATGTGTCAGTTAATCTGTTTTTGCTGGTATGAATGTAGGGGGTAATTTTCAGCAGCCCACATAAAGCTGTGCATACTTTTAATGTGCGGAATTTGTAGCTAGTTTTCAAATTTGCACTGAAAATTAACAACCATAAAGTGTGCATTCTGAAAAGCACCTGTGTTCTTTGCAACAGTGGACAAGGAAGAAACTAGTGCAGGAATTTTAGAAACTTGAATGCATATATTGCTGCTTTCTTCCCCTTACTTAAGTATAAGACTGTGTAATCTCACACGTGCTGCTCATGTGTGTGTATATGTGTGTGTGTGTGTGAGGGGAGAATGTGCAATATTCAACCGGGAACAATCTGAGTGTTTTACACCGTATTAGGTACCAGCACTGCATATCCAGGTCTGGAGTGGCCGCTGGGAGTTACCCAGGTACTGCTGATACTCAGAGGCAGTACCCAGATCACCTTTTTGCTGTGCTCAGTTAACTGCGTAGCGATCTGAATATCAGCGGTGCCCTTTCTCCAACTCTAACCGTGGTCTGGCCCGGCACTAACTGGAGATTGCCACAGTGGTCAGATTAGATATTCCAGTGTTGTTCCTTGGTCGGCTGCCACCTGGGGCGGATTGCCGCTGCATTTCCCCCCCCCCCCCCCCCCCGATGCAGTGTCTCCCCCTGGGTGCAGTGTTGTCCCCCCGGCACATCACCTCAAAACAATCCCCCCCCTGGCTGGGTGCATTCCTCTTACTTCCAGGGGTGTTGGGAGCAGCCGTGTGGCTGTCGACTCAGCTGGTTCCCTGCTCCCTCTGTCCCGAAACAGGAAGTAACATCAGAGGGAGCAGGGAACTGTTGGAGCTGACAGCCATGCAGCTGCTTCCTGCACCCCCCCCCCCCTGCAGCGTGCACCCGGGACAGACTGCCCCCACTGCCCCGCCCTTAGTACGCTGCTGTCACGTCTGTGGTCGTGACCACCCTCAGACTTACCTTATTTCTGGGGGTCAGCATCTGTGCTGGCTTCTGTCTGTTTCTGTGTTAGTTTTGTCTCCGTCTCTGTGTGCTGATTACTTCACTAGACCTCACCTGTATGGGCTATGCCTCTCTGGGGAGCCAGCATCTAAGATGGCTCCCGCTTGTTCTATTCCAGCTTCCAAGATGGCTCCTGCCTGGCCAGCCTCTAAGATGGCTTCTGCCTGTTTTATTCCAGCTTCCAAGATGGCTCCTGTCGGTCCTTCCTGTGTATTCACTTCCTATGTGCTTCAAGCCTCTCTGTGGTGTCAGTGTGTTTCCTCCTTCTGTCCTGCTGTAGGTGACATCATCTGTGAGGGCCTTCATAAGGAAGTGCTGTACTGGCATTCAGGGCCTTTGCATTGTATTATGCCAAAAGGTCGTCAGGTTAGTGAGTGTACTGCTGCACTGCTACTTAGCCTTTCTCTGGGGCTCTTGCCCATCTGCTATTTGTGTCTGTGGACTGCTAGTCCTTCTGTGTGGGTTCTGCCCTTCTGCTTGTGTCTGTGGACTGTTAGTCCTTCTCTTGCCTTGCTCTGTGTTTGGAGTCTGAAGCTTCAGCCAGTTTCTCTCTGTCTGTGTTTGGAGCCTGAAGCTTCAGCCCTAAGACTCTGTTAGCTTCTGGTTTATTCCTCTGTCTGCCGCCAGCCCTAAGACTTTGTTAGCTTCTGGTTTATTCCTCTGTCTGCCGCCAGCCCTAAGACTCTGTTAGCTTCTGGTTTATTCCTCTGTCTGCTGCCAGCCCTAAGACTCTGTTAGCTCCTGGTTTTTCTCTCTGCCTGCAGCCTGCCCCAAGAACTTGTTAGTTCCTGGTTTATTCTCTCTGTTTGCAGCCTGCCCTAAGACGTTGCTAGTTTCCTGGTTTATTCTATTGCCTGCCACCTGCCCAAGACTCTGCTAGTATCCTGGTTTATTTCTCCTGTCTGCTGCCCAGCTTATGTGTTGCCCTGAACCCTGTTGCTACCTAGCTAGTGGGTATATCCTGTGTGTATATCCTGAATCCTGCTTCTGCCTAGCTAGTGTGTTTATCCTGAGTCCTGATTCTACCTAGCTAGTGTGTATATCCTGAGTGTATATCCTGAATCCTGCTTCTGCCTAGCTAGTGTGTTTATCTAGTGTCCTGCTTCTGCCTAGCTAGGGTGTATATCCTGAGTGTTTATCCTGAACCTCGCCCCTGCCAAGTTTCCATGTCTATCCTGAACCCCGTATATCCTGAACCCCTTTCTACCAAGCTTGTATGAAAATCCCAGGCCCTGTTTCCGTCTAGCCTTGGTGTACGCCCTGTCTGTTTAGTCTGTCTTTTGTTTCTTGCTAGTGGCTGCGTAGCAGCTTTCAGTCCTAGTCTAGTTTAGTTCTGTGCCAAGCCTCCCTCATGTATCCTGGACCCAGGGTGGGTCCTCTGGGTCTTTTGTTCCTGCCTTGTCCTGCAAATCCTGCCAGCCGCCCACACTCTAGAGCTCAACTCCGGAGGAACGGTGGTCAAGTGCAGGTGAAGCTGTTCCTGTTCTGCCTGTTCTAGTTGCCTGCCTCTGTTACTACTCCAGTCCCGAGTTCCAATCCTGCTCTTCCTTGTGTCCAGTTCCAGGGTGGTCTTGCCTTTCTCTGCCGCTCCTCGGCAGTGGTCCAAGGGCTCACGAATTCCGGTCCTGCCTCGAGGACCTGACAGCTGCTGAGATATTCCATGGCAGACTCCAGTTAAATGCCACCAAATATCTGCTCCCAGCCTGGTCAGTGTGATTTCACCAGGCAGGAGTCTCTTCTGCCTGCTTAAACCACACTGAGTAATGATGCTGTAATTTTTAGATAACCCATTTTAGCCAGACAAATTGATACATAACTAGGGAAATGCTTTGAAAATTAGTTCTTAATTGAACTTTATAGAGAGATAGATAGGTATTGCTGTAATTATCATCTATTAAAGACCCTATGTACTATAGTGCATTAATATTTTGCCATTGCTGAATGTTAAGGAGGCAATTTTATTACTGGGTGCCTACATTAAGGTGCCTCGAGGCCATGTGAAAGATTTTGATTCTACAATGGAACTTAGGTTCAAAATTCTGTTCTAGAATAATCCGGTATCAGTGTGTCTAAGATTACAGTAGCCCTAGAGTTCTAAGTTACTCGCATAAGGGGAGCTTGCCTAAGTCCCGCCCCTGTGTACGCCCCCTTGCAAATATGCACTATGGAAGTTAAGTGGGTATTTGAAGAACAGCACTTAAGTGCCCCACATATACGCATGTTAAGTGCTAGTATTGTAGATATTTACATACTAACATGGGAATAAATATGGACACCTAAGTGATAGCATTGCCCTTTAATTACCTAAATTAATACACAGTAACTGCAAAGCATCTGTGTTAATTGTGTGGGTGGTTCCAGCACATTCTCATTCAGTTAACACAGATGAAATATCATTATTGCACATTTACTGCATTGTACATAATGCGATGCAGTCAGCTACACCTACTGAAGTGGATTTCACCAGAGCTGGTGCAAGGATGATGAATGTCCTAAGTGACCTTCAGCTTATATCCCCCTCCCCATCAATTAATTTTCAGGATTCTAGCCCATGGCACTCCCCCCATGTTTTGATAATTAAATTCAACAATCATGATCATCACTCAAACACCCTATAAAAATGCAAGTTAAGGTATGTGCTGGTGTGTGTGTGTGCATTTGTGTGGCTGTCAGGATGTATTGTACATAAGTAATGCCACACTGGGAAAAGACCAAGGGTCCATTGAGCCCAGCATTCTGTCCACGACAGCGGCCAATCCAGGCCAAGGGCACCTGGCAAGCTTCCCAAACGTACAAACATTCTATACATGTTATTCCCCGAATTGTGGATTTTTCCCAAGTCCATTTAGTAGCAGTTTATGGACGTCCTTTAGGAAACCGTCTAACCCCCTTTTAAACTCTGCCAAGCTAACCGCCTTCACCACGTTCTCCAGCAACGAATTCCAGAGTTTAATTACGCGTTGGGTGAAGAAACATTTTCTACACTGTAGTTTCATCGCATGCCCCCTAGTCCTAGTATTTTTGGAAAGCATGAACAGACGCCTCACATCCACCTGTTCCACTCCACTCATTATTTTAAATACCTCTATCATGTCTCACCTCAGCCGTCTCTTCTCCAAGCTGAAAAGCCCTAGCCTCCTTAGTCTTTCTTCATAGGGAAGTCGTCCCATCCCTGCTATCATTTTAGTCGCCCTTCACTGCACCTTTTCCAATTCCACTATATCTTTTTTGAGATGCGGCGACCAGAATTGAACACAATACTCAAGGTGCGGTCGCACCATGGAGCAAAATAATGGCATTATAACATCCTCTTGTTTTGCTTTGACTGCAGCAGCTTTTTGCTTCCCATTAGAAGCTGCTGCTCTAGTTGATGCTTAGACTTGCCCAGGGCTGGTCCAAGGCAAGATGCCGCCTGAGTCGGAGCTTACATGCTGAGATGCTGCCCCCCCCCCCCCCCCAGGTGTTTTACCTCGGTGAAGATCTAAATCTAGCAGCGGCAGCAATTCCCATACGCTGCCCTGTTGCTGCCGGCACTTGCCTCTTCCCTTTACTACTAGTACTACTATTACTTCTAATTTCTATAGCGCTACTAGATGTAAGCAGCGCTGTACACTTGCACATGAAGAGACAGTCCCTGCTCAACAGAGCTTACAATCTAATTAGGACAGACAAACAGGACAAATAAGAGATAAGAGAATACTGAGGTGGGGATGATAAAACAAGTGTACTGAACAAATAAGTAAGGGTTAGAAGTTAAAAGCAGCATCAAAAAGGTGGGCTTTTAGCCTAGATTTGAAGATGGCCAGAAATGGAGCTTGATGGACCGGCTCAGGAAGTTTATTCCATACATATGGTGCAGCAAGATAAAAGGAACGGAGTCTGGAGTTAGTGGTGGAGGAGAGGGGTGCAGATAAGAGAGATTTACCCAGTGAACAGAGTTCCCAGGGAGGAGTGTAGGGAGAGATGAGAGGTACTGAGGAGCTGCAGAGTGAATGCACTTATAAGTCAATAAGAGGAGTTTGAACCAGGGGCGTATCTGCGTGGGGCCTCAGGGGCCTGGGCCCCCGCAGATTTTGCCCTGGCCCCCCCTACCGCCATCAACCCTCCCCCGTGCCCGTTCTTACTTTTGCTGGCGGGGGACCCAACCCCCGCCAGCCGAGGTCTGCTTCCACCTGCCGCTGCCTTCAAACCTTCTTCTTCAGCCGGCGGGGGACCCCAAACCCCCGCCAGCCGCCCCGCGCTGTTTAAAATTCATCTTCGGCCTCCGTGGCCGTGCTGCTGGGATAGGCGGCGCTGTTGAAATCCACTTCGAGTCTGACGTCGTTGTACGTTGTACGTGCTGCGACGTCAGACTCCGAAGTGGATTTCAACAGCGCCGCCTATCCCAGCAGCACGGCCACGGAGGCCGAAGATGAATTTTAAACAGCGCGGGGCGGCTGGCGGGGTTTGGGGTCCCCCGCCGGCTGAAGAAGAAGTTTTGAAGGCAGCGGCAGGTGGAAGCAGACCTCGGCTGGCGGGGGTTGGGGTCCCCCGCCAGCAAAAGTAAGAACGGCAGCGGGGGAGGGTGGAGGCGGGAGGGGGGTGGAGAGACTAAGTCATTGGTGGCGGTGGGGGCTCGGCGGCGGGGGGGGGCGGGGGGGGGGGCGCTAAAATGTGCCCCCTCCCTCTGGCTCTGGCCCCCCCTACCGCCGGAGTCCAGATACGCCCCTGGTTTGAACTGTAAGCGTAAACAGATAGGGAGCCAGTGAAGTGACTTGAGGAGAGGGCTAATATGAGCATTGTGACACTGGCGAAATATAAGTCAAGCAGCAGAATTTTGAACAGATTGAAGAGGAGAGAGAGATGGCTAAGTGGGAGACCTGTGAGAATCAAGTTGCAATAGTCTAAGCGAGAGGTGATAAGAGTGTGGATAAGGGTTTCTGCGGCTGCCTGAGCGAAACAGGAAGTTGCTTCAGGTGGCCCCCTCCCAAGATGCCACTCCTGAAGATTGCTGCTTGAGGCCCCCTCCTTAGGTGGCCTAATGCTCTGGCCGCCTCTCGACATGCCTAATGGTTGGGCCAGCCCTGGGTTTAACTGTGCAGCGTTATCTGCCTCATTAATTTAACCTGCAGTAACTAATTCCATGTTAACTGTAAGATGCAGTCCCTCCCATTCTTCACCCTGTTCATCATTATTTCATTACATGACAAACAGTCAGCGTTAACTACTAAGGTGCCGTGTTAAAGCAATGCTTACTGCACGCTAACAATTAACAGCTAACGTAACATAGTAAACAGGAATGTGTTTAGTACAGTGAATTTCAGGATGGGTTAGAGCGCCGCTCCTCAACCTTCTCCAGGAGGGATACCTAGCTGGTTGAATTTTCAGGCTTGCCACAATGAATATGTATGAGATATTTATTTCTGTATTTATTTATTCATTCATTTATTTTTCAAACTTCTATACTGCCTAAATCTAAGTGGTTTGCAAGATATAAACATATCCACAAAATGAGAAAAAAAATAAAATTAAAAGCATTTATGTAACTTTAGACTGGAACAGTTGTAAATGGAGTGGAATAGTGGGTGCCAGTACTCAAATGCTAAGCCAGCCTTCAGGGGTGGGGTGATCACTGAGGGACCCACCCCACAATAGCCAGGCCCCCTGCAACCAGTCACAGAATCCATGAGAAGGCAAAATTGCTGTATAGAGCCTGAGCACTTTCATTAAAACTTGGGGACCATGGGACAATTTTAGCAGACAATGGAAAAGGTACTCAGTACACCCAAGTACCCCCTCAAAAAAAGCCCTGTACAGATGTAACCTACTATTGCACTCTATTTACAACTCTTCCAGTCTAAAGTTACATAAATGCCTCAACAATAAGGAGGTCTTCAAATAGTGTTTAAATTGTGAAACCTCTGTAGATAAACGTAACTGCCCCTTCAAAGAGTTCCACGTGGAAATCCCGGCTATAGAAAAGGTTGAAAGCCTTGTGTCATTATATTTCACACCAACATATCGATCAAGCAAAATGTGCATTGCTTTCTCAGATCTCAAAGTCCTACTACAAGGACAATAAATACAGAAACAATCTGTCAGATATTGTGGAACTGGCAAATAAATTGCTCGATAAACAAAACAAAACACTTTAAACTGTATTTGAAAATAAACTGGTAACCAGTGCAATTGTTTCAAGATGGGAGTAATATGGGTCACCCCTAGACATGTCAGTAACCAGTCTTGCTGCTGCGTTCTATACCAAATGCAGCACTCTAATCCTGGATTTTCACAATCCAAGATATAGAGAGTTGCAATAATCTAACCAGGACAGAACCATACTACACATAACACCAGAAAAATCACTTGATGGGAGCATAGGTTTCAGTCTGTATAATAGACAAAATTGAGCAAAAGAGGACTGAATGACATTCACCACTTGAATAGATAGATTTGCATACACGGGAATCTCACCTTGTGCAATCTCATACATATTGATTGTGGCAACCCTTCAAACTCAAACTGCTAAGTTTGCCTCCAGGAGAGTTTGAAAAAGACCTGGCTTAGAAAATAATCATATTTACAATAATTAGCCTTTCCCAAAACTGTTCACCCAGTATGGAATAATACAACACATGCTGCCGTTTGTCTTGTAGTTTACCCACAGTGAGCTGGGGGCAAGGTTAAGAAGGGATTTCCACATTCAAGCCTATGTTTAGATTTTCAAATGCATATATGCAAGCTTTTCCAAAGGACTGAACAAATTATCAAGTGTGTGTGTGTGTTGGGGGTTAGTTCTGGTGGGATATTTTTCAAAGGCAGTGTAAGCATTGCCCTCCCTATGAAAATTAGTGTAAAGTACATGGGTAATGGCTCTAAAATCTGTACAGACTGTTATAAAATTAACCTATGGAAATTGAGAATTATACTTCATTTCCTTGTATAATTATAGACATATATGCAGACTAATTACCATTTGTTTTACCATGTGCATGTGTAAAACATATAGCCATACTTTTCCCTTTTTAGATGCAAAAGCTTCCACTGTGAAAACTACCCCAAGGTACTCATACACATTTAAGTAAACCTCCGTTTTATTAGTACACAATTTGCATGCATATTAATTGCAAACCCTTCCCCATCCCTGCCCCTGAGGACACCTGTGCTCAGGACATGCCAATGGACAGAGCAGTGTAAGCATAACGTATAAACAGCCATTTCCACAAGTAAAGCACTGATTTTTCCACAGAAATGATTCTGGCACCAGGTTTATTTATCCAAGGTTTTCTCTGCTATACCTCTACGTCATTTGTAACTCTCTCTCTCTCTAGAATGCAGCAGATCCTGTGACATCGCATGGCCTTTTTTTCAAGGATGGGAAAAAACGTGTTGATTATATCCTGGTATACAAAAAGTCAAGTCCCCAGATAGAAAAACGAAGCACCTTCGAGAAGAATCTTCGAGCAGAAGGTTTAATGTTGGAAAGACAGGTAGGCACAGAAGAACATGATCACTTGTATAAACTTCTGATGTATATGCCAAGAAAGTAGATGTCTTAGAAGAAATAATCTAAGCATTTTCCCATTGCCGCCTTGCTCCCTGAGGTTTATTTTCAAAGGTGGCCCATTGAATTACAGCTGTCTAGCTATCTGAGATTCTGAGAACAGATTTTGGGCTGAAGAACTTCCCTAGGGACTGATCCTATTAGGTTTGTGCCTTTTGTGTAACCCCATGTGGCCCCATAGTTGAATTCTGGAGCAACAGATTCAGTTGACGGTCACCATCCTTTTTTTTTCCGGGGGAAAAAGAAAACCCCTGGAAATGGCTTGCCTGGCGGAAACCTGCCAGGTTAGCGCAGGAGCACTTATCGTCACCTCAGTGGGTGGCAGTAAGGCCTCCACATCGCATGGCCATGTGGTAAGAGTTCTCTTACCGCATGACCATGTGTGCTTGGGGTCTTTTTACCCACTGTGGTAAAAAGGGCCCTGGCACATGGGAAAAATCCCCCCCCCCCCCCCAATCAGCGCAGGGCTCTTTTTCCCCGCAGCTTGGTAAAAGGGCTCTTTAGTCCTGCAACAAAGATAAAAGCATTTCAGTGGAAGAGTCTGTTCAGAAACACATTTTGCTTACGAGTTCCACACATTGGAAGTAAATAGGCCATAAATACAGTGCAAGAAGTTGATGTCTGTATTTAGATGCATATAGTGGGGAAGTTATCAATGTGGATTACCGTTAAGTGGGTTATTTACCACAGGGTCCAATTTTATGCAATGAGATCCTGCGCTAAAATAATCCATTTTAATGGTAACCCACATCGATAACTTCTCCCCTTAGTCATATGTGTCCCTCTGCTCATCATTTTACAGGTGAAAGTCATCACCACTTTCAGGCTTCTAATTGATGGCAACCTCCCAGAAATTAAAGTTCTCTTTAACCATTTTGTTCCTTGAAGGTTCTGCTACTCTTTGTCTGCAGACACCATACTTAGGAGGCCCTGGTACCCTTGGCTGGCCTCAGGGCTGGAGAGGCTTCTCCTCCAAGGTGCATCCTTAGCACCACCTATTGGCTAATAGGGGCTTCCACGATGGTGATAGTCAAACACCCCCTTTGCTAGTATTAAGTTTACAATTAATATAAATCACAGAACCAAACCATCAGCTTCAAAAACATCACTGTCAGTGTGTGACTGTGATGTATTACAAAAGTGTGTTCTGAAACATCCCCCCAGTTCCCAGTTCTCTCTGTTAAGAAAGGAAATTCTGATTTACTGCTCCCATCTCCTTGCTGTTATTTCAGAGGCAAGTTAAGACTTTTCCGTAATTTCTTTTACAGATCTTATTGCCTTTTGAAGACAGACTTATGTGCTATTTGACCTGTTATTATTGAAAATGAACCCTAATATTTATGTGTTTCTACCTTACTGCAGCCGGCTATTACAAACTGTGATATAATGTTTGTCAAAGTCCACTGTCCATGGGAGACTTTGTGCAAATATGCCGAAAGAATGAACATCAGAATGCCTTTTAGGTATGGCATGCATTTATTTTCCTGTTTCTAATTTTGTGATAATGTCGGCATCGATTTTAGTACTGGTTGTGAAATCTTCCACTATGCCTTAATCTCATGATGGAGCTTGTCATAGCATTAATAGTAACGACTAGAAGCTGATGTCTAATGCATTGTTTTTCTGTAATTCTAGTCCTTTGACTTACACTTACTTCAACCCCCTGAGAAGGGTAATGGCAATGTAGCACCCAGGGGATATGTGTTGCAGTCATATGATGGATGTTGCTTGCTAAAAAATGTTTGCCAGAATGATAGTCTGAATGCATTCTAGCAAATATTCCATTGTTGGAAGACATACCCTTAAGGGAGTGTGTTTTTATGGCCAGATATTATACTAGCAGCTGGTCAAATCATGCTATTTCCAAGTTCTGATCATGGAAATTGACTACTTACTGCGAAGTCTGCTTTTTAACCTGACTGGAGAACAGAGGTGTGTGTGACTTAATCAACTCTTGTCATTCAGTCTTGGCCACCTCTACATCAGCAAGGAGTGAAAATAGTTTTGGGACCTGATTTACTACCCCCCCCTCCCCTAGATAAAATAAGAGAAAAGCCTCAATGACTCACACCTTTGATTAGACCTTAGCTCATTTAGGCCTTGTTCAATAGCACTTTTCTGCCATACATAATGTTAAACGTTTTCAGCCTTATGCTTTCTACAGCTTTCTTTACCTTTTGTTTATTAGTAAAAAAAAAATCTTTGATCACAGTTCAACATCCTTCTGCTTTGAAACATTTTTTGATAGTTCTAGTAGTCAGGTAGTCTTTGGAAAAAGAATTTATAAATGCAGCCTTTGGTCCCTTCAGTTACTGCAATAATCCTTGTTGCTTTAGTGACATTATTATTTTCCAGCCTTGATTTTTTTTCTATATGTATATGTTATAGAGAAATTGTTTATTTAGACATAACTTACAATTCATATTTCTAAAAGAAAAAAATGACTTTTTCCTGTATTCACTTACCAAAACTCCCATATTTCACATAACATAATTGTATTTCCTCATTTCAGTGGCGTACCAAGGGGGGGCTGTGGGGGCGGTCCGCCCCAGGTGCACGTCGCTGGGGGGGTGCCGCGCGCCTGTCGGCTCTTCGTTTTCATGCTCCCTCTGCCCCGGACAGGTTACTTCCTGTTCCGGGGCAGAGGGAGCATGAAAATGAAGAGCCGGCAGGCGTGCAGCACCCCCTCCCCAAGCGGCATGCACCCGGGGAGGGTTTCGCCATTGGATCGGGGGTTTTTTCACCGGGGGGCGTCGCGCTGTTCCGGGGGGGTGCTGCACCCAGGGGGCGGGGCGCATCGGCGATCCGCCCCAGGTGTCAGCCCCCGTAGGAACGCCACTGCTTCATGTGTCAGTCTCTTTGCTCTTGTACCTCTACTCTGTTGCTATTAGAACAGGATTCCCTGTCATATACATATAAACACACAGTAAAGGAAAATGTGTGACTGGGCATACACATACAGTATACATGGATAGAGAGGGTATCCTCAAAACACCATTCTAAGGGTACCCATGACAGTGAGTAAAAGTACAGGAATTTTTGCCATTTGCCCCTGGATTCTAGATATGGTGCCTAGATTTGCACAGACGAGATGCATGTGCAAATTAATTGAATAATGAAGTCTGAATCAACAATAATTGGGTGCAAATCAATAATTGGCACCCATTAAAATTTGTGCTCACATCTGGCTGTGCGCTATTCTACTCCTATAAAACGTATCTCAAAGAGGGGGTGGTTATGGGAGGGGCATGGGTGTGTCGTGGGCACTCCAAAAAGTTATGCATGTAGTTATGGAATACTGGGTCAGTGCATCCAACTTGGGCACCAACATTTATACCAGGTTTCAGCAGATGTACGTTAGGATACAGGAGTCGGTGCTAAGCTCTGTTCTATAAGGGTACGCACCCTATATAGAATAGCGATTTGTGCTGATTTTTTTCAGCACCCTTTTCTGTGTGCAATTTATAGAATCCATTCCTTGGTTTATACTTTCACCCACTGTAGGGAGAGGGTGTGGGATTTGGGACTCTACTCAAAGTACAGTATGCAAATATTTTAACCTCAAGTAGCTGCCCAAGTGAATAGGTGTAATTGTGAGCAGGTACTTTTCCAGGTGACAGCCCAGCAAAATCCCACACGTGAAAAGTATAGGTATATACTCTTCAACCCTTCAATATCTGCTTCACGGTGCTGGAGTCATTTTAGACAAAATTAATTCTGTACAGGTAGCGGCATTTGCTTTCTGTTATAACCCTGAACACGAATTAGCTTCTAGCCTAACCAGCAAACTAGATATTTATGTTGGTCATTTTCATAGTCATTTATGTGGGTACAACATCCCATGACTAAATGACAGAAATACAGTTTGGCTTCATGATCACTCTTTTGTACTGAGCTGCATTTTTAATACCAGCCAGATGATTCACATGAGAAGCCTGTTTTGAATTCCTGAGTCAGGCTTCTATACTGCCGTAATGTGAAGCAGAGAGTCTCAAGGGTGTACTGATCAATGTGTTAAAATGTCTCATTTTAGCACAGGTCCCATTTTATGTAACGAGACTCGGTTATCAATAAAATACCACATCGTAAATGTAGCCCACATTGATAACTTCCCAAGTTTCCAAGTTTATTTCAATCTTGCTATCCCGCAAGTGATAATAATAATATATCTATGCGGCTTACAAATCTAGAAAATCAACAAAGGAGAAGGAAAAGAGGACATCAGAAGGAAGAGATAGTAGGGAGAGGGAGAAATGGAAGTACAATAAAATAGGATAGAGGGGCAAAAGCAGTGGCAGCCATGTAAATTAGCAACACCTAAAGTGTAGAGATCAGATTTGAGACGCAGGGCCGCTGAGAGACTGAGCCAGGCCAGGGGCGGCCTACTGCTCCTGCTGCCCCCAATCCCATCCCTACCACTGTCACCTCCCTCTCCTGTTCTCCTCACCTCCGTGTGAAAGTGGCAGATCGCCTCCCTTCGGGCCTTCTCTCACTGTGTACCGCCCTCGTCACTTCCTGTTTCTGTGAGGGCGGGGCAGTGAGGGAGGGCCCGAAGGGAGGCGATCTGCCGCTTTCACACGAAGGTGAGGCGCTGGCGATTCGAATGCAGGGGTCACAGTGGCAGACAGAGGGGGGCTATCGACAGAGCCGAGGGCGGGCAGGTGAGACCGGGGACTGCAGCGCCGGCGGCCTGGGAGCAGGAGAAGAAGACCCCGGCGCCGGGCCCCTCTTGGAGGCCCAGGCCCGGGGAATTTTGTCCCTCCTGCCCCCCCCCCCCCTCTCGGCAGCACTGTTGAGACGACCAGGTCAGGACAAACTCAGTTAAGGTGGTATTGAGGAAGGTCTAAAAACCCTGCAGACATGCACGTGTATGTACTGGCATGTGCAGTGGGAGAAGCCATTTGAGAAACACATAGAATGTTAGGTATTATTAGGAAAGGAATGGAAAACAAAAATGAGGAAGTTATAATGCCTTTATATTGCTCCATGGGGTGACCACACCTTTAGTACTGAGTGCAATTCTGGTCACTGCATCTCAAAAACAATATAGTGGAATTAGTAAAGGTACTGAGAAGAGTGGCGAAAATGGTAAAGGGTATGCTCCAAGAAGCAGTCAATTATTACATCTAGGAGTTTTACCTCCCTAGTACACCTTGATGTGTTATTTAACCAGTCAATATTGGGGTGATTGAAATCACCCATTATTATACTATTGCCAAATCTGCTAGCTTTTCTAATTTCTGTTAACATATCTTCATCTGTCTGATTGTTCTGGCCTGGTGGATGGCAGTATACTCCTTCAATAGGGCTATTATTTTAGAAACTTATCTATGTGTAGCAAATACCATTTCAGAAAGCTGATGTTTACAAGGGGAGATCCACACCATCCAGCTTTTAAGGGGGCATGGTTTGGACAGGACTACAATCTGCATATGTCTTCCCCATTCTACACAGGAAATTGATGTTTACGAAGAAAATTTAGTTTTTGTTCACCTCCAAAATGAAACAAAGATATTTGGCAGCACTTGCATATGTAGATTTCTAAAATGAGGCAGCTTTGCATGGAAGCTGTTACATAAGTACATAAGTATTGCCATACTGGGACAGACTAAAGTTCCATCAAGCCCAGCATTCTGTTTCCAACAGTGGCCAATCCAGGTCACAAGTACCGGTCAAGATTCCAAAATAGTACAATACATTTATGCTGCTTATCCTAGAAATAAGCAGTGGATTTTCCCTAAGTCTATTTAAATAATGGCTTATGGAGTTTTCTTTTAGGAAGCTATCCAAACCTTTTTTAAACCCCGCTAAGCTAACAGCTTTTACTACAGTCTCTAGCAATGAATTCCAGAGTTTAATTACACGTTGAGTGAAGAAATATTTTTTTAAATTTGTTTTAAATTTACTACTTTGTAGCTTCATTGCATGCCCCCTATTCCTAATATATTTGGAAAGAGTAAACAAGCGATTCACACCTACCTGTTCCACTTCACTTATTATTTTATGCAGGGGCGTAGTCAGACCTTGGTGGGAGGCCAAAGTGGGGGGGGGGCACATTTTAGCCTGCCTCCCCAGCCACCGTCCCTCCACCGCAGTTCCACCCCCCCCCCCCCCCGCCACCGGGTATCTTTGCTGGTGGAGGTCCCCAACCCCCACCAGCTGAAGTGTTTATCTGTCCTGCACTGCTGGTCTCACACTTGCTCCCTCTCCTGTTTTCAGTGTGCCGTTTTAATGAAACTGAGCATGCGCGAGCATGCTCAGTTTCGTTAAGATGAGAGCATGCACGGCACAACTGGAAACAGGAGAGGAGGCAAGTGCGAGACCAGCACGGGACTGGTAAACACTTCAGCTGGTTGGAGTTGGGGACCCCCGCCAGCCAAACTGGGAGCCCCAGAGCCAATTTTGGGGGGCCCAGGCCCCCGTGGCCCCCCATAGCTAAGCCACTGTTTTATAGAAGTTTATCATATCTCCCCTCAGCTGTCTTTTCTCCAAGCTGAAGAGCCCTAGCCACTTTAGCCTTTCCTCATAGGGAAGTCATCCCATCCCCTTTATCATTTTCGTTGCCCTTCTCTATACCTTTTCTAATTCCACTATATCTTTTTTGAGATGCGGTGACCAGAATTGAACACAATATCCAAGGTGTGGTCGCACCATGGAGTGATACAAAGGCATTATAACATCCTCATTTTTGTTTTCCATTCCTTTCCTAATAATACCTAACATTCTGTTTGCTTTCTTAACCACTGCTGCACTCTGAGCAGAAGATTTCAACGTATTATCAATGATGACACCTAGATCCCTTTCCTGGTCAGTGACTCCTAATGTAACCTTTGAGCCTTGCTACCATCCTTTCTAATACTCTTGGCTGCTAAGTTTCTACCTCAAGAGAAAGTTTCAGTTTAAAACTTTGGGGGAAAGGGTTGTACACTATGGAAACTATTTAATAGTGCTTACCAGAAAAATGTCCTCTTCTCTCAGAACTTATGTGCTTATTAGTAGCCTAAAGGTTAGTGCAGTGGCCTGAGAACCGGATTCTATTCCCATTGTCCCAGGTATAAACTAAGTTCCTGTATAATAATAACCACAGAAAGGTGGTATATCAAATTCCATCCCTTAGACTCAGAGTGTACGTGTGCTGGGCTCGCCAGAGAGAAGCAGTAATTGGATTAGATGGGAGTAAGGGGTTAACAATGTCAGGTAAAGCCTTGGTAATTGTAAATGAAACATCTTAATACCCTGTCTTCTCTAGAGGCCAGGTCCAGTTGGGCTACTTTTCTAAAAGATCAAGAGGAAACTGCCAGCCCTGAACAGAAATTTACAAACACATCGCTCTAATGTCATAAACGTTCCATCCAAAATAATGCCATGAATGGATTATTAATAGAACTAAAATTTCCATTATGAAAACATCATATCAGAAGCAACATGGTAATATATTTCTGTTTTCA
The DNA here is from genome assembly GCF_901765095.1 of Microcaecilia unicolor. Classification (NCBI taxonomy): domain Eukaryota; kingdom Metazoa; phylum Chordata; class Amphibia; order Gymnophiona; family Siphonopidae; genus Microcaecilia; species Microcaecilia unicolor. The sequence goes on along the minus strand of NC_044034.1, from coordinate 145,149,421 downwards.
GTGAGCTTTTAAGGCTTTTGAGGTAATGACTGTAATTTTTATGCGTTTCAGGCTGATGACAGAGAAGTAGACAGTTTTTTTCAGCTGTAAATGAAAATAAAATATGAGTATTGCTGGAAAATTATGCAAAATGCTACAGGTTCACAATATAATACCCATCAACAAAAAGAGGTCTGTGCCTTAGAAACAAATACGATTAATTTTAATCAGAGGCAAGGAAATCGATTCTGGCTGTTTAAGCAGTACATTTCAGGACACAATAGGACCTCTTAGGTTATGTTTCTTCCAGAGAATGGACCATTTGCAGTTCATCAATGTGCATTTGTTAGATCTCATTTCATGACAAGGTTTTCCTAGTTCTTCTTCGTGAATCTCTTGTATTAGAAGTTCTTTGCCATATTTACGATATTAGTATATGTTCTTTCTTCTTTGAAACTATTTTATTGACTGAATACTGTAGATTGGATATAATCTGGCGAATAATCATGTAGCATTTAGCACCAAAGAGATTTTTTCCATAAAATTGAGGTTCTCAATGAGTGATATTAAGTTTATTCTAGATAGAGGAACTACCTTCCATGCGCTAAATAGTTTTCCAAAATACATCCATAGTGCAGTTTAGCAATGAATATATATATAGATAGATAGATAGATAGATAGATAGATAGATAGATAGATAGATATAAATGTATAATATTTTACATTTTGTTATCTGTAATTGCAATTTATAAAAAGTTGATTTGGAGAAAGGGAATAATTTATTTTAAACCAGTAATCACATCTCCAGTCCTCATTCAGCACCTACAGGTCTGATTCACAGTATAATTAAAATAGGTATAATTACCAGGTTTGCATGCGAAATATTCAGGATAGATATCCAGTTGACCAAGAACAAGATTTTGCATCAATTGACTGTTCTGTACTGTTGAGCAGCTTCCTGTGCCTTGAAAGGAAGAAGTGACAAACTCTTTGTTCAAATTTAACTACCCCATTTTGAAATGTGGATTAGCATTGTTCTTTGTGAGTATTTGGTGAACCAACAAGAAGCCTTCTCATTACCATCAAACATAAGAAAAGGGACACTAAAATCTCCTTTTACTGATTTGGGGAAAGGTCTTACTATTTGTCATTGAAATGCCTTGGAAGTGTGGTGTCTTCAAATCATTAATGAAGGTGTTGAATTAAAAGTGGTAAAAATGACATTCTGATACTCTATTGGCTGCCCCTAGTAATCAATCATGACTCATCGCTTAATGCTTTTTGATGACCTTCTACTGTTCTTTCAGGAAAAAATGTTATTACACTGACTGGAGGAGCAAAACAATGGGCAGGTTGGTGGGTGATGCCTAGTTTCTCATTTTGCCAGATATGAATTACCCACAAAAGCAGTTGTAAATTTATTGCATACATGAAGCAAATCTTAGTAGATTTTCAAATATATGAGAGTAAATATACATTCTGTGAAATTATAACATCAAGACATATAGGAAACATTTCATTTAAATGTTTAGAAGCACTTTGCAAATATGTAACAGAATCCCACATTATTCAGTGGAGTTTCTGAATTTGACCATTTGCACGATATTTGAGATGAACCAGTTTGCCTTTATCTACCATCATCTGTGCTACTATTGGACCCTTTTACTAAAGTGGTTAAACAGTTAACGCAGAAATTAGCATGCATTGTTATCACATGGCCCTACAGCTGCTTGACACATGGAGGGCACTTCTGTAAGGGGATACCTAGATTTAAGAGCTTGAAAAACACCTATTTGAAGCCTAAAGAAAAGTAGGTGCCTACTTCTTAAAAAAAAAAAATACTAGTGCAAACCACCCTACATTCCTACTCTGCAGGTGTGGACATTTGAGGTAAATGCTTGCACCTAGATTGCAAATGATCATACCTAAATTATAAGATTTTATAAGCTATGGACATGTGTAGCCTTACCCAAATCCTGTCCATGTGAATGCCTACCTGCAAAGTACACATCATCACCTCTTGGCACAAATATAAGGAAAAGCGCATATCCAGAAAATGATCATTTACTTGCATGTGTGTTCTCTTTGGCTTCCACAGCTGGCATCATAATTGTTGCAGTTGTCTGGGTCTTGCTACATCTGAGTAAGTGGAATCGACGTTTCAGCCATTGTGCTGTGGCTTTTCTTCAGGGTAGGCCACAACCAATGGCTGAAATGTTGGTTCCACTTATTTGGAAGAGAACTTCAACAATGACTTGCATATGTGTCCCTGTGCATAACCAACTAGAAGACCAGCATTTACATATATCACTGCCACATAAAACCAGGTGGCTCCATGTAGAATTAACCCCTTAGTGCATGCTAATTTCCACATTAATTGCATAGTGTGGAAAGAGGCAGAGAATAGGAGTGCATCAAGTCTTGCGATTCTTGCCTGGTAATTTACCATGTGTTAACTGTTAATGTGGCAGAAACTGCTGACCAGTTAATGCCGCCTCAATAGGTAGAATTAAGGGCATTCAAAGTAGGGTGCAGAGATGCAGAATTGTGTAACAACGCCTGCAACTTTTAGAAAGCCTCTACACGTCCCTGCCCCTCCTATGGGATTCCGTAGTGCCAGAAATTGTGCACCCTCAAGGCTGAACTACTGCAGGTGGCCGTATTGGGCCAACGGTAATTCCAGATTGCCACGCAGCAACCCTTTAGTAAAACGGCCCCAGAAAGCACACAATCTTCCAGAGATATGGACCAATGATGTCATTATGGAGGGTACACCCAACTTGTGACCCCCAAATAGAATGGGGTCAAAACCTACAGTTTGGGAAGCCCTGAAGTGTATTGTCTTTGCCCTATCTGTATGGAAAGATGCTGGGCACATCCCCCTGCAGAAGCTTTGCAGTTACCATGTGTGAATTTTTACAAGTGATAACTACAAATTTTTACCACACTTTAGTAAAATGGCCCTATTTCATACTGCAAATTTTATCAGCAGTCATGCTAAAAGTTAAATCTGTCATACCCAACCCTTCAATTCTCCTTTGAAGGCAACATGTCTCAATTTGAGTATTATTTAAAAGTTAAATCATAAGGGTATCAATTAGAAACAAATTACAGAGGAAACTGTGGCTCAAAACCAAGTCTACATTTGTGCCTGGTTATTATATTCATTTATCAACTGGAAATTCAAAATTCATCATTAGTAGCTACATAATTGTAAAATAAAGGAACACATTTACCTAATTTAAAATTCTTCCAAATTGTAAACTGTTATTTGGAATAATTAAAAATATAAATTTACAACTGCTTGCTTCCTTTGCCTGGATTTGCTTGTGCTTGCTTCCTGATAGTAGCTACTAGATTGCAAGTTGCTAAATTTTAGTTTGCATTGAAATCTAACAGTTACAGCTGGGTCTGATCAACAGGCATAAAGCTATTTCTATAACCTACATTTTGCTGAGGTCTTTTGAGAATATTTGCATATTGAATGTTAAAAATAGACATGAATTCAATGTATTTTCTTCACAAAACAGGTTTTCCAGAGCACTAAAATGTCATAGTATTTAAGAATTTATTTTTTGTTTTCAAAATATTTCTGCTGTTGTAATTGTGAAAATTATCCAGGCAATTAGAAGTGTATGTGATACCTGGAAGGAGAATGAAGGACTGCAAAAGAAGCAGCCGTTTTCAGGAAAGGAGCTAAAAATGATTCTTCAGCAGTGGGTGGCTTCTAAGGAGCTGCATTTCAACCCTCCAGCCTTTTTCCAGTGAAAATATCTGCAGTGCTAATTCTCTTGGTCAAGGTGACGGCATCCTCTGAATTTGATCTCATCAGTGCTTAGGAACTAGCACATTGCAACCAACATAAATAGCTTTTATTATTTGTGAGGGGTGAAAAATCATTAGGAGGCTGATATTTCAATCAGGCTATAATGCGTGTTAAAGGTCAATTTTAAGTTATCACACTACAGAGAAAAGGCCCTGTGTACTTAGGGCCAACAATAATTCATGGTTGTACACACTTCAGAGAGAGAGCAAGGGAGAGAGATTCACTGATGTATGTTAGATAAAAAGAAGCAGACAAACAGCTTTCCCTCTGAGTCACCCACACTGTATTTTTAATTAATGAGAAGCAAACATTCCCTCCCCCCCACCCAATATTTAAACACTACAGTTGGCAAACATCTTATTGTTGAGGAGCTCCTTCGATACTCCCAGTAACACTGAGGGCTCCTTTTATTCCTATAGTTTTTTTAGCATTTAGCGCACGCTAATTGTTAGCACACCTTAGTAAAAGGTTCCCAAGTTCCATACGCAACACCAGTAGTTTTTATCGTGAAGTGGTACAACGCTACAAAAAGTCAGTTGGCTATAAGGTCAGTTTTTGCAGTGTTGGTACTGGTGTTTCTTAAGTAAATTAATATCACTGCTTATCTCTGGGGTTAAGTAGCTTAGAATATTGATATTTTTTTGGACTCTGCCAGGTACATTTGACCTGATTGGCCACTGAAGCAGCCTATTGGGTAAGATAAACCTTAGGTCAAACCCAGAAGGGTATCTCTTATGTATATTTCTCTATCTATACTGTATATCTATAGATAGACATAGATGTAGGTCTTATGGTGCTGCCACCTGCATGTGCAACTTACCGAACACAGTAAGTTTTGCGACCTTGTTGCATTTAGAAACTTGTAGTTTGGCCAGGCCTATGGCTGATGTAACTGTGGATGTGTAACCGCAACGAACACCAATGTCGGGTTACACTAGTATTTTAGAATGGAATCTAGCACCCGGATGCCACTGTAGACTAGACTCTCACTGCATGGTATCAGGGTGCCTAAAAGGAGGTACCCACTTTCAGAATGCCCCTGTAGTGTTGCGGCAGTCTGTCTGGGTTTTTGGCGGCATTATCTGGCTAGTATTGCTGAAAATGCGGGTATGGCCTCTTTGGCTTCTACCTAGATAACTCCTTCTGAATATTGGTCCTCTGTATTCATTAAAGAGCACTGCAAATTGCTGAATCACCCCTTCAGCGCAGATAGTATACTGATTGCTGCAACTCTTGGCTTTTTTCCCCCCAAAGATGGATATTTGTGGTATGAGAAACCAGCTGGGAAAGTAAACAACTTCATTAAAAGTCATTAGAGGGCAGCACGTGAATCCAATATTTACCAAGCCCAAGCTGTTTTCTTGCATAAACAACAATTACTTTACATGTAACAGAACAGTAGAAGCAGTTTCTAAAGCTTTCCATTCTCAAGGTTGCTTCGTCTTTAAGATCATCATAATCCTTAAATGTCTTCTTGCATTCTCAACTCTTCAATACAGAATAATACAGAATATGTTTCTTTATAGAAAAAAAAACTGTGTAAGCTGAGAAATCACATTGGTTTACAGAATCTACAGTGTCTGCTGTATGTGTTCTTAGTAATGCCTGTAAGTTTTTTTCATGACAGTGCAGTAGGTTAGACCATTTCATTTGATTTGTGTCACTTAGCAAACACCACTACTTCTCAGTAGATAGTGACATACATTTAAAAAAACCACCAATTATACCATATCATAAAATCCAGAAACATATTTAGAAAATACAGTCCTAACTCGCACTTCGGCCATCAACATTCCTCATAAATAGACCATTCTAACTCCCAAGTTAGGGGCGTAGTGTAATTAAAAACTGTTGAATGTTTTATTTGCTCTATTATAAGGGACCTGGTCAACAGATATATCAGAAGGAAGCTTTTTTTTCAGGGTATAAACCCCCTCTTACATATGGACAAAAACATAAAGGGATTGATATTCAAGGTCATTTAACCAGCGAGAAACAGCTCCTGGCTGGTTAAATTGTCTGCTCAGGGTTAACTGCTAATTTTCAGCAACAATTAACGAGTTGGTGCCACTGAAAATAACCGAGTAGTGTTGAACTGAAAACCAGCAATTTTGGAATCGGCAATTGGCCAGTTAGGTGCCAGTATTCAGCATTTAACTGGCCAGGTTAACCGCATAAATAGGACAACTTAAAAGTCAGTCCTGGCTTTCTGCAGTAACCCATGGTCGGTTAAGTGCTGAATATTGTACTCGACTGGCTATGTGTTAGCTGACTCCATAAACCCAGAAATTCAATGCCGGTGGCCAGGCATGGCTCAGCCTTTAATTTTCAGGTTTAGCACCAGCGGCGATCTGCAATATCATACACCATCTAATGTATGACTGAAGTACCACTGATATTCTGTCCAAAATAGAAAAAGGGAACTCTCATTTTTCCCCTAGACACAAACTCATAGAAGACCCTTCGTATAGCATATATTTCCCAATGTGAAGGAGTTTATTGGATTAGGATAGAAAATTGCAATCTGAAGAATCCAAAGAGTGGAGGAATACCCAAATTCTTAGAACAGTGGGCTGAGAACCTGGGGAACTGGGTTTGATTCCCACTACAGCTCCCTGTGACTCTGGGCAAGTCACTTAACCCTCCATTGCCCCAGATACAAAATAAGTATCTGATTGTAACCGCTTTGATTGTAACCAAAGAAAGGTGATATATCAAGTCTCATCTCCTTTCCCTTGAGGATAGAGAAAGTACCTGCATATAATACATGTACACCACTATGGTTGTACAACACAAAAGCAGTATATCAAATCTGTAACCTGTTGACCCAGGAAGTCAGAAATAAAAGACAAAGTCCATCTATATCACACCATGATTATTGTTTACAAGTATGACACAGTGGCAAAGGAGCCGATTCACTGACTCGGACCTATCTGGCTATTTGAGTTTGCTGCTGTGCCTGTGATTGTTTTCCATGAGACAGGGGACAAATAATTTGGGTTTCCAATTAGGGCTCTTGGGCAGGACCATACATTCCTCTTTCCCCGTTTTCATATTGTTCAAATTCTCAGTCTAATCATAAAAGTCAAAAATAGACTATTTCCAGCCCCTGGCTCAGATATTACACTTGATTTTAGTCACAAAAAAATGGAGAAGCTATTATAATGGAGATAGGAAGTTACACTGTTACTTTAGAACTGGAGTGACTAAGGAGTATCAGCTATTTTCAAATTCAATTGCATTTCTTTTGATAATGTAACCTTGTGCCTGGGCAGCTAAATATCACATTGTGCATTGATGGGGACATGAATTAATGTGTACTTATGAATTTAACACCCATTATCCTATATATCAATGCACATGGATTTGATTAATGTGCAGTAAACAAAATCAGGAAAAAGTAAGAAAAATCTGAAAATGATCCAAAAATGATTTACCAGTGTACATCCTTATCGATAGAACTTCTGCCAAAAATTCTGGAGAGTTATTCTGATACTGTATTATTTAGGGTCAATATTAAAGAGTTTGTATGTTTAGCAGTGGCTGCTGTACTTACAGTTTGAGTTCTGTTAACAATGTTTGATTGTAAGCTCTTAACAGTCAGTGAACATTGTAGGCAAAACTTCCAATTTCTATTGGACCCCTGATGCAGGCTTTTCATGCTGAAACACGATTGTGTTGGGATGCCCCATAAATTGTTCTCACACTTCTTGGCTAGTTCTGCTTTTTAGAAACATAGAAACATGATGGCAGATAATAGCCAAATGGCCCATCCAATCTGCCAATTCACGGCAACCATTATCTCCTCCTTTCCCAAAGAGATCCCATGTTCCTGTCCCATGCTTTCTTGTATATTCACCATTGCCAGTTCTATGGGTAGATGTGCTCAATAGTTGTAAAATGTTTAAGCACCGCAGCTACGTGTTTAAAATAATGTTGACCACGGGGTTTAAATACTGACCTGTTCATTATCTGTTGGGCTCTTTCCTCAATGTGATGTTATAATTTTTGAATGGATTTTAAAATTCATTTTGAGGATGTAGCTAAGGGGCTCTTCTACTTAATGCACGTTTAGCACAGGAAAATGGGATACAGGAAAATGTGTTAAAGCGTTTTGTGATATTCTGCCCTTTTCTGCACGCTAACCGTGCTTTAGCTATTGTCTTTAAAATATTTTTGGAGGGGCGTGGAAGCATTAATTAGCTAGTGCATTCTGATTACCATACGCTAACTGGTTAATGCAGATTTAATGCAGGAGCCCTTAGTACCTGCTAAATAGGAGGCAGTGAGCGCTCATTCATTAACTTTTTCCAGATATTGTGCACTTTTGCAAACATTAACATATGACCTGAAAATCAAAATCTAACCTAAACTTAATTAGTCACAAAATCCCTATATAGATTCTTTGAGACTTACAAAGGAAAAAAAAAAAAAAATAATGGAGAAAAACGGAATATAAAAACAAATAAGATTATGCCCCCGCGGGAGATGGTGGAGATGAAAACGGTAACGAAATTCAAACATGTATGGGATAAACACAAAGGAATCCTGTTTAGGAGGAATGGATCCACGGTATCTTAGCGGAGATTGGGTGGAAACACCGGTAATTGGGAAGCAAAACCAATGCTGGGCAGACTTCTACGATCTGTGCCCTGAAAATGGCAAGGACAAATCAAACTTAGGTATATAAAGTATCACATACCACGTATAGTGAGTTTATCTTGTTGGGCAGACTGGATGGACCGCATAGGTCTTTATCTGCCATCAAAGACATACAAGCTTATTTTCAAAAGTGATCGCCGGCCATTTCCTGACATAAATTGGGAGATGGCTGGCGATTTCTTAAAAGCGGCGAAATCGGTATAATCGAAAGCGGCATTTTTGACAGCATTGCCGCTTTCCCATCACTTCTCCAGTGAAAGCTCAAGGGGGCATGTCGGTAGCTTAGCGAAGGCGGGACATGGGTAGGCATGGGTGTGGCTACCAGATGGACAGCTTTTGCCGATAATGGAACAAAAAAAAGCAGCGTTAAGCAGTATTTCGCCGGGTTTACTTGGTCCTTTTAGTTTCACAACCAAGCCTCAAAAGAGTTCCCCAACTCACCAGATGACCACCAGAAGGAATCGGGGATGACCTCCCCGTATTCCCCCAGTGGTCACCAACCCCCTCCCACACTAAAAAACACAATTATAAATATATTTTGCCAGCCTCTATGCCAGCCTCAAATGCCATACCCACCTCCATGACAGCACAACGTGTTCTATCCTCTGACAGCCTTTCCCTGGTTGTGATGTGGCTCTCGGGTGAATGTGACACCTTTTCTGTAAGGTGCACTGCAGAGTCACATCAGCAATGCATTGTGGTGGGTGTAGGGTAGTGGGCTCTACTCCTGTGGTGCTTTTCCCCCTGCTAACTGGGTCAGAGTGTGCCCTGTTTTGTTTCCGGTAGTCCATGAGGTAGTGGCCATTTTTGTAAGCCAGTTTTAGATCCCTTTCATATGTTACCCACGTTAGAAACCTTAGTTATTACCTTGAATGTTGCTGAAAGAGGGCATTGTACACCATTCTGCCAGCTCTGACCTACTGCTAATCTCAGTCCCAGGGAGACTCTTTGCCAGTGGGGTACAACTGTGAGTAAACATGCTTATTCAAATAAAGGACTTTTTCAAAGAGATTAGTCTTCAGGTGTCAACTGGTGTGCCAAGGTTCTACAGCAGCAACAAGTCCTAGAGGCCTGCATGTATGCAGGTCCCTGGAGCACTTTTAGTGGGTACCACAGTGCACTTAAGGCAGGCACACCCATGCCCATCCCCACCCCCTACCTGTAACACTTGTGCTGGTAATGGGAGCCCTCCAAAACCCACTGTACCCACATGTAGTTGCCCCCTTCACCCCTAAGAGCTATGGTAGTGTTGTGCATTTGTGTATAGTGGGTTTGGGGGGGGGGGGTTGGGGGGCTCAGCACCCAAAGTAAGGGAGCTATGCATGTGGGAGCGTTTTCTGACATCCACCGCACTGACCCCTAGGGTGCCCAGTTGGTGTCCTGGCATGTGAGGGGGACCAGTGCACTACAAATGCTGGCTCCTCCCATGACCAAATGCCTTGGATGTCGCCGGGTTGGAGATGGCCGGCATTTTTTTCCATTATCGCTGAAAAACAAAACCGGCCATCTCAAACCCGGCGAACTCTGGCATTTGGCTGGGCTAAACCGAATTATCAAAAAAAAAGATGGCCGGCTATCAATAATACAGTTCCGGCCAGCTGTAGCGCCGCCCCCAAAATAGATCGCCAATGTTCTATTTCGCTGGCGACGTTCGATTATGCCCCTCTATGTTACTGTGTTGCTATATATCATTAAAATGAATTGAATCAAAATGTTTTCAATCACTTATGAAAAAGTATATTGTTTGGAATCATCCTACTGGACCTAGGTATGGCGCTTCAAACATAAATAGCTTGAAATGACAACATAGACAAGTATTCACTTAAGGAATATCTCTAAGACAAGGATATCTCAATAACAATTGGTCTTGAAGTCGAAGAGACCTGCAGTAAGAAGATTGAGAAATCAGACGAACTACTGGTTCTGGAGCATCTCCTTGTAAAATGAAAAACCTAATACAGGCTATATTAAAAGCAGCACACGCTTTTAAGGGAAGCCAATGCAAATCCTGCAAATGTTTAATAACATTTTCAGACTTAGAGCCCCGTTTACTAAGGCACACTAGTGTTTTTAGCGCATGCTAAAATTAGCACGCGCTAAATGCTATAGACACCTGTAGGAATATCATTCTAGAAGAGTCTACCTAAAACACTAAAACTATGACAGACAAAGGAATAGCTGTTGGAACCTTAAATCTGGGCTTAGTGCGGGGAACGTTTTGTGTTATCATACACTAAGGGCCCTGTTTACTAAGCTGCGTTATAGGCGCGTTAGAGTTTTTAACACACTTTAACCATGTATGAGCCTACAATATCCTTATAGGCGCCTACAAGGTTAGCATGTGCGCTAATTGTAGGCGCATTAAAAATGCTAACGCACCTTAGTAAACAGGGCCCTAAGTCAGATTTCAGCACACTTTAGATAGGTTTCTACATTTGTAGTAAAAACCAGCCTGCTAGCTTTAAAATGTACTGTTAGTCCAATAAAAAATATCATCTTGTCTTCTTTTTTGTTTCTTTATTTCTGTTTATAACTTTTAAAAATCACCACTGATATTCTTATAGATTCCTTAAAAGACCTCAGGTTCATATATTATGCTGCATATGTAAATAGCAACTTAACTGCCTGTTCTCATAAATCATTTTTAGTCATCCTCTAATTAACCTTTTTTTTAAGACATTGCTTTGCTGGACAACAGAGTTAAGGCCCATGTGAATTTTTCTGATTTAATTTACATATAAAATAAGATTTGCATGTATATCTCCTTCATTTAGAGTTTCTGAGAGACGATTTTGTAGCTCATTAGATTCCAAAGGAACGTTTCAGGAGAAAGCAGGAGTGCTCTTATATCAGATGTTGCTTTCTCCTAGTCTGCAGAGAAAGCTGAGGAAGTGGAAGAGCTGGCTGCCGAGGAACCCGATGAAACTGGACAAGGAGGCTCTGCCTGACCTAGAAGAGACTGATTGTTACACAGCGCCTTTCAGCCGAGCGCGCATACACCAGTAAGTACCTGTCTGCAGAAAACAGATGCCTTGCAAGCAGGCAGAGGGTTCATGGTAGCACTCATTCCCTTCAAGAGGCGCAATTAGAGGGTGAATGTAGTGCTTGTACTAGGGAGAGATACCAATGCTCCCTCTAAACTAAGCGAGAATCCTCCCACTGCATTACTACCAGTGAGGGGATGGTGGTTCAATATTATGTTTTCAGTTGCTAGGGGGAGGCAGGCTCCCTGGAGTCCTGCAGAGCTTGTCTGTCCCTCACTATTGAAAATGTGATAGGGAAATAGCGCCACCCACTGACAGGACTGTAGGTGGAGGACTTCTGCTCAGCTTAGAAGGAACAGTGAGTGGTACAGAGGTAATAAATGAATGACTGCATTGTACCACTGCCACATCCATGCACAAAGTTCACAAAAATCAAACCTCTGTCAAAATTGAAAAAAAAAAAAACAACAACCTTCCACCCATCCCCATCTGGGTCCCATCTTGGGCTCTGCATCTCTCTGTAGATTTCCATAAAACCCTGAAGCTGTTAACCTGCAGTTCAAAGGAGCTATAATTATGGGGGCAGATATTCAGCAGCATTTCTCCATGAAGGAGTCACTAATACCTGGATAAGTGATGCTCACCGGGGCCATACCTGGAATATCAGCAGCATTATCTGGACACTGTATGGATAGTGCCAGAGTGGTCCAGGGTTGAAGCCAAGGTGGAACTGGAAGTTAGCCGGGTACTACTGATACTCAGTCCCAGTAAGTGGATAGTTATTTTGGTACCTGGGCTATCAGCCTTACCAGGATGGCTTCCAGTGTCAATCAGTACCCAAACGTTCAGCACCAATATCTGGGCATTGGACAGTAATAAATATTTGGGTGCATTTAAACACCACAGCAAGCATTTATATCCAATACTGACTACGATGTATCAGAGGGATAGTAAACAAACAGCAGCTGACCAAGAGAATATGTCCCAGAATTTGTCTGTCTGGTCAAGCATATATGATGTTTTATTTAGAGTCATGTTATTTTTGTTGGCTTCTAGTATTTTGTTTTTAACTTTTTCCTTTTTGTTTTTATGTTTTGAGCTGTTTTCTGTTTTTTTCTTTTCTATTTTTTTTCTTTTGTGTGTGTGTGGGGGGGGGGGGGGGGGCTATCATGCAACTTCTTTCTGCTTATTTGAGCTTCTAGCCTTAAAGCTAAGGCTGGACCATCTTCTGTTGGGCTCAATGATATGAGTTTTCATTCATTACAAGCCTCTCCCAGCTTCCCTAATCCACTCAATGCAGTGAAAGACCTTGGACATGGGCCCTGCACCAGCACTTTGAAAGCACAGGCCCTAAATTCAGTCACTAATTGTACAAGCTGTGAATGAAGCCTCCTCAGCATCCCCATGCTGGCCCGAGGAATGGAAGACTGGCCTAGGAATCCAACCCAGGTCTTTCAATTCACTATCCACAGTGCTGTCCTTCTGAGGTGCCAATTTTGCTGTAATGTACAATATTTTGGTGTACATTTCTATGCATGTTGCAATTAACCTGGTTGCTGAGGACCAAAAAGAAGTGCAACCAAGTCAAAAGTATTATTGTGTGTATCCCTTTAAAATCAGTGCTGGACACCTCTGCAATTAAATAAAAATATATTTTTTTTATTCTTGGCAATTTTCAGAGCATTTGAGCGGGGACTGTCTCTGTATGTCTCATGTTCAGCGCTGCATACGCCTGGTAGCGCTATACAAATGTTATTAGTAGTAGTAGTAGTAGTAAACTGATGATTACCTGTGCCAAAACTGAAAGAGGGATGGTAAGCGAGAGAGAGAGAGTGAGAGAGAGAGAGAGATTGAGAGAGAGAACGCCAAGTGCTTTTGTTTTGATTGTCCCTCATGTGGTTCTGTATATTTCAAACTGCCTCATAGTAGGTGTAAATATGCAGACCGAGGTTTGGGCCCATTCCTTGGCCTGTACAGTTTCAAAAACCCTCTTCAAAAAGTAAAGCAGTTTCACGAGTACATTATACCTGTATGATGGCAAGCTACCCTCTCCCTCAGGGCTTCACAAATGTCATCATTAAGGATATATCCCTATTGGAAAGATGCAGAACTCACATGCAAATAAAATAAAAGCTTCCCCATTTCTTTAGTCTACATTTTCCACCTCCACTTCCACCCCATGCTGTCTTTTAAGATGTTTTATTGTGTATTGTGTTATCATTGTAAGTAACAATACAATGCCATAATTTGTACTGTAGTTTGAATATTTTTTGGATGAAATTTTCTATTGCCTATGTCCAGTTTGCTCTTGCTGTACACCGTCTTGGCTGAATTTCTTCAAAAAGATGGTAAATTAACCCTAATAACTAGGAGTCCTTTTACTAAGGTGCATAGGCGCCTATGCCTGTACAATATGCATCAAGTTAGAACTACTGCTTGGCTACCGTATAGAAAATGTGCGGCAGAAAATAATTTCTGGTTTCTACCGTGTGGCGCTAACCAGGTGGTAATCGACAGTGTATGTGAGCTGACAATTACTGCCTGGTTAATGTGTGAGACCTTACTTTACTGCTAAGTCAATGGGTGGCGGTAAGGTCTGAGGCCCAAAATGGACATATGCTGATTTTTATTTTACTGCGCAACCATTTTCGGGCAAAAAAGCCCATTTTTGCAGGCACCTACATCAGTGCAGGCCATTTTTTTGGTGCACCTTGGTAAAAGGTCCCATAAATATTTGAGTACTGCGGTCTGCTGGTAAGATTGTCTAGGTGTTAATGGAGAAAAAGTTGTTCTCTTTCCTCATTTTCAGTTCTACCTGCATACATAGCTAGTAAACCCCTCAAACTGCCACAAGTGTTATCCAGTCCCCCATGAGAACTGAGCAGAGATTCCTGGTTTGAAACCTGCATGATTCGTAATTACATTATTCTAGAACTACTGCATATCATGATGGCTCTGCTCTGAGGCTGGCTTTTAAATAATGTGTATAGGTAGAGATTTAAGAACTTTTAATAAAACATGATCTATCCCTTTAACAGCTTCACAATAAACAACAGGGAGACCTTCTTTAGCAACTCAACAAGAAGTAGATTAGTTCACCACATGTTACAATGGACCAAGTATGAGGATGGAAAATCCAAAATGGGTAAGAGCCTTATTCAGGCAGTAAGGCAAAGATCATCTGAGCAATTCCTATTCATTGTTAAAGGTGCCAGAGAGCCAATCAGGAAAGACAGAGATCATGGCTAGTTCTAATGCTAGACAGAGAATTTTCTTGCACAGAGAAAAAGTGATCAATTGCTATCTGATGCCACAGAACATAAAGAATTAGTCAATTCTTTATCCAGTACTGTGTATTATTTTACACAGTCATAAATATGAAATTGATATGAATAATACATTGTTTGGTAGCACAAGAGATCTGGGGTCTGATATTCAGAAGGACATATTTCACATTTGGGTACGCCTTGTTTTTTGGTCTGCACTGTATCGAGCATTTAACACGATCTGGTTATTAGAGGACAAAAGCTCATCACTATTGAGATGACATCAGAAAGTGTACAGTGACCCCTGGTGCAGCTTTGTTTGGTGAAACATGGCCACTTTGGGCATTGATTGTCACAATCAAGAGTACACATTTAGGGGCCCTTTCACAGAGCAGTAGTAAGCCCAATGCAGGCTTACAGCTTGCTCTTTCGGGACTACTGTTGGTCCAACGTAGCCACCGATGGTAGTCCTGCCCTGAGCGTGCTACCCAGTTACCGCCAAGTTAGCATGGGAGCCCTTATTGCCATCTCAATGGGTGGCGGTAAGGGCTCCCCGCCGTATGGCCATGCGGTAAGAGTTCTCTTACCGCGTGGCCATGTGTGTCTGGGTGCTTTTTACCTGCTGTTCTAAAAAGGGCCCTGGCACATGGGAAAAATAGGCCCTGCTGCTAGCGCAGGGCCCTTTTTCCCACAGCTTGGTAAAAGAACCCCTTAAAAAATAAGCTACATTTGGAATTTATCTCAAACTACCTAAGTACATAAGTGTTGCCATACTGGGACAGACTGAAGGTCCATCAAGCCCAGCATCCTGTTTCCAACAGTGGCCAATCCAGATTACAAGTACCTGGCAAGATCCCAAAACAGTACAATACTTTTTGTGCTGCTTGTCCTAGAACTCACCAGTGGATTTTTCCCAAGTCCATCTTAATAATGGCTTATGGACTTTTCTTTTAGGAAGTAATCCAAACCTTTTTAAAAACCTGCTAAGCTAACTGCTTTTACCACATTCTCTGGCAACAAATTCCAGAATTTAATTACAAGTTGAGCGAAGAAATATTTACTCCTATTTGTTTTAAATTTACTACTTTGTAGCTTCATTGCTCCTAGTCCTAGTATTTTTGGAAAGAGTGAACAAGCAATTCACATCCACCCACTTGGTGCTAGTGTCCTTTCTGCTCAGTGTCCATATAGCACCAGTCTTTTTTTGACTCCAGAATCTGATTCTGGTAAATATTTCTTAGCTCATCTCAATAAATCCAGACTGGCAAAGTGAGAGCGAATCACCACAGAAATGTATTTATCAAAATTCAATTTGAATTTAGAAAAAAATTCCTGGATCTGAACAAATGGACAGACCTTTAATACCACACCCAACCTTGATAAAGAAATCTCCAAAGCCCCACCTTGTTAGCTAAACCAATAGCACCCATAGTTCAAGGAGCTGAGTTTCAAGCACCATTGCTGAAACCATTGTGCCAATGATAATAGATAATGGTTTGTCCTTTCTACCATAATCCCTTATGTAAATAGATCACCAGTAGTTGTGTACTGCATCATCTGTGAATAGGTTGCATCTAAATTGTTTTACCTGTTTGCCATAGATGTACAATGGGAACCACATTTCAAAAATGAGGGTTGTAGGCAGCCATGTGCTTGAGGAAAGTGGTGTTAAACTTAAATAATGTACATAAGTAATTTGGTTCAGGAGTCAAATTTCACTATTTTTGTATCAAATCAGAAAGCTAGGCAAACATGGTGTGACTAATTAATATGGACTGCTTTGCATTGTCTGTTATCTTCAGACACTGGTTGAAAAAAACCATCAATTGAAGTGTCTACTTCAACTAAAGACACAAAGGACTGGATTATGCAAACATTATTTACGTGAGCCTACCCAATTATAGCTTGACAGGATTGCAAGCATTGCAAAATGCTGCCATTCGTCTTTTAAGTGGAAGTCATAACTATGATCATGTCTCCGCTTTATTTAAATATTATCACTGGTCGCCTATTAAATTTTGGATTTATTTTAAGATACTATTGTTGACACATAAAGCATATTAAATGTTACAGCCATCTTATATACAATCCCTGATTAATCCTTATGTTCCAGGGAGGCAGGGACGTAGCCAGACAACAGATTTTGGGTAGCCCTAGGCAAGACGTGGGTGGGCACCAAGTGTTCTCCCCCCTCCCCCACCACCAAAAAAAATATCTCAGCTGGTGGGATAACTCTTCTTTCCACCTTGGCAGTCCGTAGCAAGCATGCGCTAAAAACTGAGAATGTGCAGGTGCCAGTATCATGGAGAGTAGCGTTTTTGTTACCATCAGGGGGAAGTCTTAAGTAGGTGGAGCTTGGGATCCCCACCAGCTACCACTAAACATGTGCTACTGTTGGGTGGGCCCAAGCCCTAAGTGGGTGGGCCCAGGCCCACCCAAGCCCACCTGTGGCTATGCCACTGCAGGGAGGGCGTTGCATTCGTCATAAGATGTGAGTTTGGTGGTTCCAACTAAGACAAGAGTAAAACAGGACTGAGCTAGGAACAGAACCGTTTCATGTCTGGCTCCTAGTCAATGGAATGGAATTTCTAAGTACAATCGAGTAGAAATGATGACACAGAAATATAAGTCTTTACTTAAATGTTTTTATTTCTGTCAGGCTTTTAATATTGATAGTGATACTGGATAAAGGATCGATTGAGTTTCTGCGGTTGAAGAGATGGTTAATATTTTAGAAACTAAGGGCCCTGTTTACTAAGCCGTGCTGTAGTAAATATAATGGGTGTCTCTATTGTTAGTGCTCACTAATTTTTAGCATACACTAAAACGTTAATGTGCCTACAACACGGCTTAGTAAACAGGGCTCTAAGATTGGCTCTTTGAGTGATTGTGGCTCACTCTTTCCTATCTGGCCTATGGAGTTGCTGTCTGTGTGATCATTTATAAATTTGTGTGTTTTTATTTATTATAAACCACCTTGATCCGGTAAAGCTAGGCATTGTATAAAGTATTAATAAATCATAAATTATAATATCACCTTCAAATATCCCAACTGCTTAAAAAAGCATCATCCCCCAAATTCTATAAATGGCACTAAAAATGGCGCCCAATTTGTGCATGACATTTAATTGAATTATAAGCCAGTTAGAACTGATAATTGGGCCCTAACAAGCAATTATCATTGCTAATTGGCATTGATTAAAATTTGCACAAGGCCATGGTTGAGTCCTAGCCATCGGGGCATTCCCACAATTTATGCGCGCTGTTATTGAATAAAGGGGATCTGCTCCTAATTTAGGCATAGGGATTTGCATCAGAGTTTCATTTGTGAAAATGGTGGCACTTAAAAGTAGTCATGGTTCCTGGAGCTGCTATTTTTTTAGACGCCATTTATTGAATTTAATCCCATATGCTTAAAAATGCCCTAAGAATTGCAGAACTGCTTTAAAATTACAAGAGCTCACATTGTCATTTCCCCAGTACATTTCGGATCCTGTTTTAGATGTTCTGTAAAAAAATACTGTGTTTGCTTCTGAATTCTTCCTGCAGATGAGAAAAATTCATGTGAGGATCATGTGTTTTGTAAAGTAGTGCTTGGGAAAAGCATAATAAACTGCTTTGGGGTTGTTGTTTTTTTTCTTGTTAGGTGTCAGCAAACTGCTCAGCAATGGTACATTTGAAGCTGCATTCCCCCCTCATGAGGTAACGTGTGGGGGGTTATGGTGGACTTCATTCTAGACTTGAAAAGTGTTCTAGTTTAATAAGGGCTTTTGTTTCTGGTTTTGAGGGTAGTGGTGATAATATCTGCTTTAAGTCTGAATCTGAGAATGTCCACATTGAGGCAAAGTCCAATGGCATTTCGCACCAAGTTTGAAACTGAAAGGACACGTGAGCTTTCGCTTTGGACCTTGCCACAAGTACTTGGTGGACATTTCCACTTGCTTTTTTTGAGGAGGTCGATTTTCTTTGTAAAATAGTGCACACAATTGAAAATACACAGGTCAATATGGAGGTGGCGGCAGTGAGAGTTTTTTTAAACGCTGACCACTGGCAGCTAATATGGAGCCAAAGATTCAATGCCAGCATTGAATGTCTGATCAGCGGTGGTACCTGGTAAGCTAATATTTAGCACAGTGTCTGCTCAGCTAACCAGTCAAAGTTTGGACTGGCATTTAATTGGCCCTACTTGCCTAGTTAGCTATGCACTGAATATTGTCAGTACCACATAAGTTCCGGAACCTCTCTGACCCCATCCCTGGACTACCCCAGCACTGCCCAGACAGTGCCACAATGGTCAGGGGGGGTATTCAGTGACACCGCCCAGTTAAGCCTCTCCTGCCTGGTTAAATCATTTTGAATATTGGACTGACAACCTATGGGCTCCTGTTACACCCAACTTGTGCCCCAGGATTTACACCAAGTTTCAGCTGACTTGTGCCCCAGGATTTACACCAGGTTTCAGCTGGCATAAGTCTTCATGCCCAGACCAGACATTCTGTTGGCATAGAGTTTCTATGTAAAGGTCCGTAGTAATCCAGCCTGTTCACTTTCCCAATATGTGTATCAATGTTTTACTGCCCACTTCAATATTTACGATGCTGCATTTTCATAGTGAGGTCATTGTTGTGTAATTCCTGGAAGTTAGTGCTGTTATAGTACGGTAGATTTGCTATATAGGTCCTGAGTGACTTTTGTAGGGTTTTATATAATATCACAATAGGCCTAGTACTGGAGAGGGTTTGTATTGCTGTTACTGAGATTATACCAAAATCATTCTGACTATTCAGTGTACAGAATTGGGAGGTCAGCATTTTTGTCTGTTAAAGTCCCAGGCTACCTGGCATTATCTCTGATGAGTATAACCAGTAATTGCACAGATTTTCTTATAAATGATATAACCTGGGGGGAGTGGGATATGAGTTTTACTATTACTTCTTGTTTCCTTGAGGAAACCTTCTGGCTGGTGTTCTGAGTAAGGTTTCCTCCTCCTCCTCTTCCTTCCCCCACCCCCCTGAGGAGGCCCTCCCCCCCCTTTTTTTTGGATGCCTTGGGAGAGACATCAATTTTCCTTTGCGTCAAGCAGCAGATCACCTTGTCCCTTATCCCAGAATGTTTTCATATGCAGTTGACAGTCGTCATCCTGAAATGTCAGTGCTCCTCCATCTTCCACTCATTAAGAAGACTGGCCTTATAAAACATTCATATACATGCTGCAGCTACCCATGAGATCAGCTGACTAATCATTTAGACTGTGTTAAATGATTTAAAAAAAACTCTTTCTGACAAAATGAATTAAACAACCACACATGTTAATGATTCTATTGAAAGATAAGCCTTGTGGAGATTCAGTAATCTGGTATAAGGCATTGTCCAAGCATTTCAGTCTGAATCAGAGCATCTGCTGAACTCTAATGTTTTCAGAGTGAAAATTGTTATTGTCATGTCTATTGGATGACACTAGGACTTTGCCCTGTCTAACATTTGGCTTTGCCTCTTAGGATGCAGTGTTATGGAATTATACTCTTCAACTTCAGTGGTTAGTTTGCACATAAATTACATTTTATTCACCGTAATGGGTTTCCCCAAGACAGAATGAAGTGTTTAGCTAAAATTGCTGTCAACAGTTTAAATCTTGCAAGAACATGAGTGATTCAGGCAGTTTTCCATTCGTCCCTACCGCTTGTATGCCAGGGGTCGAATGCAAGGCATCAGTCATCCTCCATGCCCCCATCCTCCTCCAAACTCCTATTTTAAAGCAGCAGTTGACTTTACCCAGTTAAAACATTTTCATTTATTTTCTTTTGTGTTTTAGGGAAGCTACAAGAGTAGTCACCCCATCAAAACTCATGGAGCACAGAATCACAGGCACTTATTATACGAACGCTGGGCTCGATGGGGGATGTGGTACAAATATCAGCCACTGGATCTAATCAGGTGCAGAAAGAATTGTGGGAAAAGATTGCTGGGTTAGAATAAGTTTTTTGAGTACATTGCATTTGAGTGTATAGTAATGTGACCTACTATTATTTTCAGAGATGTACTTCCAAATAATTCACTATTTAATTAACCCCTTGATACTATAAATAGTGCCCAAATTTGCACGCAATCCTGAGATCCACACACAAATTAGTTAATAAGCTGTTAATAATTGGCTGCTAAGAATTATTGACGTTCATTGGCACTAATTTGGAATTGCGCATGGATTTAGCTGTGCACGAACAGATTGCACCCAAATTCTCTTGTCTGCCACCCAAAAGGGTGCATGTCATGGAAGGGGCATGGGTGGGTCAGGGACGATCTAATTAATTATGCACAGTGTTACAGAATTTGGGGTATACTCACCACAGCTTACACCAGGTTTCAGCTGGCTGGTGAAGTCCTTGTGCCCACGGTTGGGTGTGAGAAGCACCACTAGGCCCTGTTCTATACAGGGTGCTAATACTTGGAGCTCGCTTTATAGAAAAGCGCTGACCGCTGATTTTTCCCAGTGCCTATTTTTCAGCACCATTTACTGAATCCGGCCCTAAATGTACAAACAAAGGAAATAGGCCCAAGAGGTGTTCGAACTATGTTGGACCTTTTTAATTAAGGTTTATATCTTCCTCTGTGTGTATGAAATAAAAGCACAGTGAATGAGGCCCTTTGTTTCCTGGACTGCGACTAGTGTGAGACATTAATCTGTTAAATAAACAAATCCAAACTAAACTAAATTGTGGGCCAAAGGTATTAAAAGTTCTTTTGCAGGAAAATGTTGGTAAGTGTGTGGTTGTTTTATATTATTACTATTATTAACGAAGGCTATTCTCAGAGTCTCATTCAAAGCAAATTTGTTTCCAGTAGTCACAGAAGGGAGAATAGCCTTCATTATTTAAGCCCTATAAATAGCCTGGTTCTGCAGGGATGTTTATATTCTCTGGACCTTATTCTGCAAAAGTCATGGGTGGGGAAACAGTTGCACATGCCCTGATCCTTACAAATACCTCTTTGGCAGCTGGCGATAAAATGCAATGGGATGAATATGTCTTTTTTGTAACTTGGCAGCTTTGGAGTTCTGAAATGAGTGTGGAATCCCAGTTATAAGCACTGGGTGGTTTTAATTAGCTGTTTTTATCCGCAGGAGATATTTTGGTGAAAAGATCGGGCTCTACTTCGCTTGGTTGGGTTGGTACACTGGAATGTTGATCCCTGCTGCACTGGTGGGCCTTTTTGTCTTCCTGTATGGGTTATTCACTATGGATTCCAGCCAAGTAAGGTAACATATGCAATGGGGGTAACTTTATGGAACTTGTTCCACATGTAAAGGGTTTTTTGCATGAAGAGAAATATCATGGAAAGAATGAACCTACTTTATTCAGTCTGCATGTTGGCATACCCTGAGGTGTAGTCTGTACAGCACTGGAACAGAGCTGCGACGAATGCATGTAATTGATAAAATACACACACATGTGGGGTAATTTCATAAGAGCATTCTGGGCCAGATTCAGTAAATGGCACTCAAAATTAGGGACTGGGAAAAATCCACGCTAAGTATCATTCTGTAAAAGGATCTCTGGGCTGAGTGATTTTCTACAGAATAGCACTTAGCATGGATTCCCATGCCCCAACCTTGGGTAGGAGGACTTAAGCTTGCTGAAACCTGGTGTCAATCCTGGCACAAAAGTTGGGCGTTTAACTCCAGTATTCTATCACACTGCACCAAAATGTTTGGAATACCCCTGATCTGCCCATGCCTCTCCCTTGGCCATGTGCACTTTTCAGTTGCCACAAGACACTTTCAGGCTTATTTTCAAAAGAGAAGGACGCCCATCTTTCGACACAAATGACAAGATGGACGTCCTTCTCACAGGGTCACCCAAATTGGTATAATTGAAAGCCGATTTTGGGCATCCCCAACTGCTTTCCGTCACGGGGACAACCAAAGTTCCCGGGGGCGTGTCGGAGGCGTAGCGAAGGTGGGACGTGGGCGTGCCTAACACATGGGCGCCCTCAACCCATAATGAAAAAAAGGGCGTCCCTGACAAGCATTTGGATGACTTTACCTGGTCCAGTTTTTCTTATGACCAAGGCACAAAAGGTACCCGAACTTACCATATGACCACCGGAGGGAATTGGGGATGACCTCCCCTTAACCCCCAGTGGTCACTAATCAGGATGTCAAGATTTGGGCGTCCATGACCGTATTATCGAAATGAAAGATGGACGCCCATCTTGTTTCGATAATACGGATTTCCCCGCCCCTTCTCCGGGACGTCCTGTGAGGACGTCCTCAGGAAAACTTGGGCGCCCCTTTCGATTATGCCCCTCTTTGGATGCACAGCATTATAGAGTAACACATAGGCAGATCTGTTTGTAAATCTAATTAGTGCCAATTAACATCAATAATTGATAACAGCTTATTAACTAATTAGTTTGTGCATGGATCTAGGATCTACCTCCAAATTTGGGCAACCTTTACAGAATCTGGGGGTCTGTGTATATATGTGGCCACATACAGGACTATACAACCTCTTGCAAAATACTGGTGGGTGTACAAGTACAGGCATGTACAGGGGCATAGTTTGAACAGAGCACAGGTAGAGTTCACAATTACACAAATATACTATACAATATACTAATTTATGCCTAGATGTAAATAAGCTAAGTATGAATGCCCATGAAAAGTACATATGATTTCTGAATATCTCATAGATAATTAAGACATAAAGCATGAAATGATCATCGTGAGTATGTAGAACATAAAACAATAGTGAGGCTCTTAGGCAGAATAAGAAATTTAACGCTACACATACCTTCACATAAAATTATATTATATTATGATTGCAAGGCAAATGGTTACTTTGCAGTTAATTCTTCTTACTGGACACTTAGCTGAAAACTAAATCAAGCAGCACTGTTAACTATGAAATAGGACTAGTAGGTAGGGTTTTGACACCGTCAGGCAATGAGCAATAGGAACGTGCATTCATTTGAATCAACACAAGAAATCTCAAGAAGTTGTACTACCTGACTTTCTGAGACATCAGAGGTTTCTTCTTCAAGTGCAAAGCAAAGAAGGGAGAAAGTGAAAATGGGTGAACACAAATGATCAGACAGGATGGACCAAATGGATCCACTCTGCGAGTGTAATATTTACTTTTCTGTGTAATGTAGATCATAAAAGCTGAATTCAATTTCATCAGCACTGTCCCCCCTACATCCTGGGTATAAGTACAAACTTTGGTTCAAAAGAACCAATCATGGCTCTCCGCTACCCAGAGCTTCATTGTAATTGGAGGAGGACAGTGCTGATGAAATTAAGTCTATCTGCTGCTGAGCAGAACTTCCCTGATGCAGCCTCAGCGAAACATGGTCTTTGACAGGAGTTGCTCACTTACAAGTCTCTTCCAGCTTCTAAAGACTCCTCCTGCACATTACTCTCTGCATTACTAATCTAAGTACTTTATGCCGTTTTTTATGAGGCATTGTATACAATTCAGTGAGTTTATACTGAGTTTATAAGTGCTGTGTATTTTTCAAAGATTTTGCATTATTTATCACCATTTTGGAGAGATTTGATTAGAAATGGAGAATTTCCTGGTGATGATGGTGATTTGTGCTGTAGAGGATGAGTACCTCTTTCTTGTATAGATCACTGAGGTATTTTCTCCATTTCTTTATAGGAGGACTTCAATTTATTCATGATTTACAGATCGGGGTTTCTTGTGTAATATTGTTTTCTCTTTTGTACCCCATAGTAGTGTTTTTATTGTTGTTGTTTTTTGCTTTGATCATAATAGGTGCCCATAAGACTGCATTGCAATGTTGTTGCTTAGTAATATGAAATATGTCAATGGTTTGATATCTGCAAACGTGTACAACCCTTTCTTTGCCTGCATCCATGAACTGATATGATTTTGCCCTCTAGTGGCATATTGAAGGTATCTGGAGTTTCATGTTCCCAGATTATAATCAACCTGGACTTGTAGTAACTGTCATGGGACTTTAGATATTTGGCTATCATTCTAATACATAGCAGACAATGCTGATCAAGGAACTGCATGCAAAGGAAACATAGACATATGACATTTAATGCCAGCTAAAGACTGCAAGAGCCATTTGGGCTGTCGTGTGCATAAGGCCAGATTAAGACATGAGCAAACAAGGCATATTCCTAGCACCTAGATGTGCTCAAGATGCAGGAGACCAGGAGGGGCATAATCGAAAGGGGTGCCCAAGTTTTCCTGAGGACGTCCTCGCAGGACATCCCGGCGAAGAGGTGGAGAAACCCGTATTATTGAAACAAGATGGGTGCCCATCTTTCATTTTGATAATATGGTCAGGGACGCCCAAATCTTGACATTTAGGTCGTCCTTAGAGATGGTCGTCCTTAGACTTGGTCGTTTCTGATTTTCAGCAATAATGGAAACTAAAGATGCCCATCTCAGAAACGACCAAATTCAAGCCCTTTGGTCATGGGAGGAGCCAGCATTCATAGTGCACTGGTCCCCCTGACATGCCAGGACACCAACCAGGCACCCTTGGGGGCACTGCAGTGGACTTCATAAATTGCTCCCAGGTGTATAGCTCCCTTACCTTGTGTGCTGAGCCCCCCAACCCCCCCCCCAAAACCCACTACCCACCACTGTACACCACTACCATAGCCCTTATGGGTGAAGGGGGGCACCTAGATGTGGGTACAGTGGGTTTCTGGTGGGTTTTGAAGGGCTCACATTTACCACCACAAGTGTAGCAGGTAGGGGGGGGATGGGCCTGGGTCCACCTGCCTGAAGTGCACTAAAACTGCTCCAGGGACCTGCATACTGCTGTCATGGAGTTGGGTATGATATTTGAGGCTGGCAAAAAATATTTAAAAACATTTTTTGAGGGTGGGAGGAGGTTAGTGACCACTGGGAGAGTAAGGGGAGATCATCCCCGATTCCCTCCGGTGGTCATCTGGTCAGTTTGGGCACCTTTTCATGGCTTGATCGTAAGAAAAAATGACCAGTTAAAGTCATCCAAATGTTTGTCATGGGCACCCTTTTTTTCCATTATGGGTCGAGGACGCCCATGTGTTAGGCACACCTAAGTCCCGCCTTCGCTACACCTCCGACACCCCCCCCCCCCCCCAGGAACTTTGGTTGTCCTCTCGACGGAAAGCAGTTGGGGACACCCAAAATCGGCTTTTGATTATACCGATTTGGGCAACCCTGCGAGAAGGATGCCCATCTTGCGATTTGTGTTGAAAGACGGCCGTCCTTCTCTTTCGAAAATAAGCCTGCAGGGGTCCCAATGTTCTGGATCTTTTTAGGACTGTACAAAATGTTACCTTAGTTAGGAAACCAGAAAGCTGGTGGAAATATCTGGAAAATGTCCAGATGGCTGATGTATTTGCACCTGTATTTTACACACTCATCTAACCTGTTAGTATTCTGTAAAGGAAATTAGGCACCTTCTTTCCTTTATCAGTCCCTCTAGGTATCGACATTTAGGCAAATTGCTGGAGAATTGCCATCTTACAAAAACTATGACTCCCTTCTCTGCCACCTGACTGTAATATCCCCAGCTCTGGCCAATCCAGGGAATGGAATCAAATCCTGATACCTCCACATGGCAGTGTACGACACTGCCATTGCACCACTGGGGCTGGGTCAACCACCTAACACTTTTCTGTAGTTCTGTGCAAGCATTTGTCAATAAACCAAAGGTAGGTATTGTTTGGCACTGATAGAAAGCTTATCTAGAAAAGATTCTTCCCTAAACGCAAGTATATTGTCTCTTTATGAAAAAGTACCTTATATAACAGTAATTGTTATTTATTTATGTATTTAATTCAATGTTTAGTCGGTTCTCCTGATAGCGCCAAGAACAGGTTACAAAAACCAGACCTAGTCAAATAAAATAAATACAATTGATCAAACAATCATAAAATCATAATAGTCTATTCTTATATGCAAAGGTACCCAATGGAATTTACTAGAAAGGATTTGACAGTGGGCCCCTAGTAGAGCTTGAGAACAGCAGGTCTCCTAGTGGGCAGAATCTCTGACACTCTGCTTGCTCAGCTACAGAGGGTTACACTCAATGATTTGGCACTGATACTTTTATTCTTTTCTATTGAGAAAGCAAGGAGATCTGTGAAGCGAATGAGACCATCATGTGCCCCATGTGTGAACGGAACTGCTCACTTCAGAGGCTTAATGAAAGTTGTATCTATGCCAAAGTAAGTCATGTTTTACTGTGGGACTGGGGAGGGGGGAGAGAGAGGCAGTTTTTCTTTCAGTGGTGGTTATGCTAGAAATTCCCTGAAAATGTCATGTCCATTTTTTTTTACTTTGGAAAGTGAAAATTCAATGGACTTTTTAAAAAGAATGATGGATACTGGAATTTATTGGATGTCTATTTTTTTTTAATTTTTGCTTTGCTTTAAAATATAACTTTAGTTGCATGAAGGTCACATTTCCTTTTGATTGTAATTATAAGCATTGCAGACGGAGGTGGAATTCAGGGGGTCTTTATATCTTCAGATTTTCCTCCAATTTTCAAAGTGAAAATGTGCACACCCTTTCACTATGAAAATTGCCTAAGAAGAAATTGCCACACACATGTATCCCTGGTAAGTTTCAGGGGGAAAAATATTCATATACTTCTGATAATTGAAAAGCACATGTATTCAAATCCTTCTGCCCCAGGAAAGACCTGCTCTGCTGTGAATAAACATGTCCTAGGGTGCACATTCATTTGAAAGGATATGGTATTGCTCAGGTCATGTCATGTTGTTTTTCACAAAATGACAGGAAAAGAATTGGGGGTTTATAATGTTAATAGTGTACAATCCTCCAAAAGAGTGTGCAGTTTTTGCAGAGAGTGTTCACTATTTTGCAAAGAAAGCACATTCTTTTGGAAAGAGTATACACTGTTTTTCAGTAGTGTTCACTTGCATGAATCAGTATGCACGCTTGCACTATTGAAAAATAGTGCACACTCTTTCCGAAAATGTGCACACTGTGCAATCTTACCCCCCTCCCTCCCATTTACTAAGCCACACTAGTGGCTGCCACGTGGCAATGCTGACACAGCCCATTCAAAGTGAATGGGCTGTATCGGCATTAGCGCACAGCAGCCGCTAAACGGCGGATTAATGATTTTTCTCCTTTAACAAATAAAAAAGGAAAAGTACTGAAAACAAATTGAAAATTCCCAGAACCAACACATTAAAATGACATGACATGAATATTTTTGGGCTTCACACCCGTAACATGCATATGTACAAAACCTGTGCTCTCTTTTCTACCCATATATAGGATGGGTAACTTTCTGAATCCATTTTTTTTTGGTGAAGCACTGTTTTGCTTGTGGAAATGTCTACATCTGATATTCACTCCACAAATGCTGAATTAAAAGAATAAAAGTACATAAGTTAATTGTTTGACCCCTGACATGCTGTGTTTTTATGTAGATTGTTGTAAGCCACATTGGGCCTGCCCATGGGTGGGAAATTGTGGGATATAAATGATGTAAATAAATAAATAAAATAAATAAATACTGGGAAAGACCAAAGGTCCATCAAACCCAGCATCCTGTTTCCAACAGTGGCCAATCCAGGTCACAAATACCTGGCAAGATCCCAAAAAAGTACAAAACATTTTATACTGCTTATCCCAGAAACAGTGGATTTTCCCCAAGTCCATTTAATAACGGTCTATGGACTTTACCTTTAGGAAGCCGTCTAAACCTTTTTTAAAACTCCGCTAAGCTAACCGCCTATGTGCATCCCATTAGGATCTAGAATCTTCCAGGAGTTGTTGGTTTTGTGTAATCAAGTTATTTTTTGTTGGTTAGATAATTAATAGTTTTCTTTTTTTTTTTTTTGTACTATATAGTCAGTGTAAAAGGAATTTAATTTTCTCTTTGCAAAATGGTTAGAGAGCGACTTGAAAGGCACAGGTCAGGAGTCAGGTTGGGTAGTCACAGGGCCTTGAGGAAAAGTCTGTTTTGTTCTGTATATCATAATGGCATTCTAGTGCTAAGGGTTTGATAAGTGAACATTGTGCTCCCCATGGAATTCTCCTCACTCTGGATAAAAGGGCAGTTTCTGAAGAGAATCATTGTATCAAGGCTGAAGACTGTATCAAACTACTGTGCTATTCTCCCCAGGTGTCAAAGGTCAGTAAGAAAGGGCAGTCTAACATTTTGCCCATCCTTTGTCAAGACTGGGTGACCAGATGGTTCAGTACCAAAAAGAATGAACTGAGCTATTGCTCTAAGCGACCCTTTTACCAAGCTTACCAAGCAATTTCTCAAAAACTGCCTTTCTTAAAGAAATGTTTTCTTTTTTTGTAAACAAATTCATGCAGCGCTTCTATTTTTCTCATTCCATGTTTTTGTGTTTAATATTCTGGAGGGTATAACGGGATTACTTAATGTTTGTTATTCTGAAAATCAATTTCTATGGACTTCCTCTCATTTACCGTGTGGGAATCGTTAGCGCGGCTTTGTAAAAGAAACCCATAAAAAGTAAAAGATTTTTGTATAAAAAGAAATGGAGGCTTTTTGGCCAGTGATTAATCTTAGTCATAAAGGTCATGAAATAAGCGGAAAGCCACTGCTACAGCTGTAAAACCTTGGACTGCTGAGGTCTTTTTTCTCCAGATAAAATTTAAAAAAATGATAATTTATAAAAATTTGTATATTATTAAGAAGAACCAAAGTACGAGATCTACAATAGGGTAAAGCTTTTATTTTCTCTCATTTGGCGTGTACTACTACTACTACTTAACATTTCTAGAGCGCTACTAGGGTTACGCAGCGCTGTACAGTTTAACAAAAAAGGACAGTCCCTGCTCAAAGGAGCTTACAATCTACAGGACGAAATGTCAAGTTGGGGCAGTCTAGATTTCATGAATAGAGGTATAGTGGTTAGGTGCCAAAGGTGTAGTTGAAACATTAGCGCACGGCCGTTAGTTCAGAAAATGGAAAATTAGCCATTTTCCTGCAGCGGTAAAAATGGCCTTTGCTCACGGGAAACACCTGTGTAAGGGTGCGCTAAGGCCACTTTCTACTACAGCTTTGTAAAAGAACCCTTGAATGAGGTCTCAGCAGAGACTTATACAGAGACATTATCACCTCCTTCATCCCACTGGTCCTTTTTCTCCCTATGCACCCACACATCCTGCTCGCTTTTGTCACGCAGCCTGTTATACCTGCACAATCCTTCCGGGTCTGCCCAGCAGTCACTTTCATTATCAGTTAATGATTAAACCAACAGGCCCACAGTATTACTAACAACGTTTTACTCACCAAAATCAACTTTAAGATGAATTCACCTCCCCCACTGAGATACACAGCGCCCGCAGTCCTAGAATATGATATGAAAGTGGT
Source organism: Microcaecilia unicolor (assembly GCF_901765095.1). NCBI lineage: Eukaryota > Metazoa > Chordata > Amphibia > Gymnophiona > Siphonopidae > Microcaecilia > Microcaecilia unicolor. The sequence continues at coordinate 145,119,347 of NC_044034.1, read as the reverse complement.
ATATAAAATATGCAGACTTGATGCTGATCTGTTTTCACATAGCATTTTGTATTTACACTCCATATTTTTCTGAATTCAGATTTAATGAGTTCCTTTGCATCAGCAGGTAGTGCAGTGCAGTAATTTAAAATGATAATGAATTTTCATGAGCACAGTAGAACGTGAAAGTTTATTACAGAGAAGGGGAAATTTTGTGAAAACATAGTAACATAGTAACTTGTAACATAGTAGATGACGGCAGAAAAAGACTTGCATGGTCTATCCAGTCTGCCCAACAAGATAAACTCATATGTGCTACTTTTTGTGTATACCTTGCCTTGATTTGTATTTGCCATTTTCAGGGCACAGACCATAGAAGTCTGCCCAGCACTAGCCCCACCTCCCAACCACCAGCCCCGCCTCCCACCACCGGTTCTGCCACCCAATCTCGGCTAAGCTTCTGAGGATCCATTCCTGCAAGCAGGCCTTCGCAAGCTGAAACACATATAGGGGGGGATTCTATATATGGCACCTACAAAAGCACAGAAAACATTTCTGCCTAAACGTACTCCATAAGCAGCGCCTAGATTTAGGCGCGGTATGGAGAATATGCTTAGTTGACATCCTGGCACCTAAATCTTTGAATCTCCATTTACACTAATGAAAACATGGTGTAAATCCCGGTGCAGAGGGCCATATTTCTATAACAGTCCACGAAATGTCCATTTCCCCACCCAAAATCATGCCCCTGTTTACCTGCATGCATTAAAATTTACGTGTTGTGAGCTCTGGTGTCGCTCGGTCCTTCTCGAACACATGAGAAGCTTAAAGACACATGGAGTAAAGATTTGGGATATGAGTTGAAAGGAATAAACTTTGCAAAACTGATCAAAGACATACCCAGGCAAGTGGTGGGGGGGGGGGGGCTGAGCTGCAGGAGAGCCAATTTAGGGTTATATATTGGGGATACATAACACAATCACAAGCAGCAAAGCCGGGCTGGATCTCTGATACCCAATGCCCTAAATGTCACAGAGAGAGGAATACCTTTTTACATGCATTTTGGAGATGTGACAGAATAAAATCATTTTGAAGAGCGACACAGAAATACTTAGAACAAGTATTAGGGCAAAGGATACTCCCCTCCTGGAGAGGAGTACTTTTGAATAAAAGTAATGCATATGGGATATCAGATAAAAATTTGGAGTTATTTTTATGTAAGGCATTTGCAGTGGGCAAAAAGTGCATACTGAGACACTGGATGCAGGCAGAACCACCCTCTGTTTGGCTTTGGAGGAACAGGTTCCACGAGCTAATGCTGTGGGAGGCTAGGGAGGTCTATGGAAACCTAAAGAGAAGAAAGAAATTTATCAATATATGGAACCTATATTTGCAAAATATCTCTCATAAAGCAAGAAGTTCCATACTCAATAAGCTAGGAATGCCCTAGTTTAAGGGGAACCAAGAGGACATACGCTCCTTGTGGAAGTTGGGTTAAAGGTAGCTGATAAATTACGGAAGAACTTGCTACCATGAAGTATGAAGCTCAAAGTTAAGAGGATATTGGGGGGGGGGTGGTTAGGTGGGGTGTAAATGTTAAAAAAGTGATGATACAGATGCGATGTAAGTTAATGTACCAGAAATGTCAGTATGATCACAGAACGTTTGCTCTTAATAATTCTGTTTTGAATGTCTGTTCATCAATAAAAATCATTTATAAATAAAATTTACGTGTTGTGCACTGCAGAATACTGTTAGCGATTTGCATGCGTAAATTTTTATTATTGTCAATTAGTGCTCATTATTGCTTGTTAAGTGTTGTTAACAACGCTGATTGGCTTGTTAAGCCAATTAAGTTACATGCATTATTATAGAATATGCTTGGATTTTCATGCAGAACGCTATGCACACTATATAGAATCCAAGGGATAGTAGATGATGGTAGATAAGGACCTCTATGGTCCATCCAGTCTGCCCAGTAAGTTAAACTCAGCATAAGGTAGGATGTGATACTACATAAGCAGACTTCATCTTGATTTGTCCTTACCATTTTCAGGGCACAGACCGTAGACGTCTGCCCGGCACTGGCCTTATTCTCCAACCGCGTTCTCCAACTACCCCCCACCCGAACCCAACAAGGAAGACGTACATTTTTCAACTCCTTGCTGACATCGGCTGAAATTTACCAGAGGTTCATTTTTATTACTTTTGTCCCTGCACACTCATCCCCTGAGCTGCCAAGTTGCCCATTCCATTTTGGCCAGTCCTGGATTCCTGCCAACCTTATCCTGTTGCATTATGGGGCCTGCAGTACTGATTTCAATGGATTGAATCATGGACTACAAATACTACACTGCTATGGGATGTAAGTTAAAAACCAGGACTGGCCAAAAAGTCTCCCTCCTAGACTGGGTAACTTGGCAGCTCTGCACCCCCCAATGTCAAACGGGACCCGAGCAATCTTTCCCTTTCCCCCTCCCTCCTACTTTTGTTCATGCCACTCAGCCTCGATGCTTACTCCCTTCAGTCCTCTAGCACTACGGGTCTCTAGCTCCTTGTAGTCCCACAGCTCTTTAGCTTCCTATGTCTTGCCAACAAAGGAATCTTCCAGAGACTTCATAGGAGCATACACGTGTGTGGTGCTATACACACGCACAACCCACTAGGAAGAAAAGAGAAAGATAGGAAGTATCCCAAGAACTACAAAAATCACAGGACGATGTTCTTCTAATCAGTGAAGGGGAGACTATGAGGGCAGTGGAGAGGCAGGTTTTCCAACTGCCGTGGCCCCCTGAACAATATTCAGTCATTTCTCAGAGGCAAAAGCATGGCCTATCTTCTCTGGTCTTTATTTGATGAACATAGATCTTGTCTATCTTCTCCTGACATATGGAGACCCTGGAAATTTGGAGTTCCATTTATATTACATAAGATTTGCCATACTGGGTCAGACTGAAAGTCCATCTAGCCCAGCATCCTGCTTCCAACAGTGGAATCCAGGTCACAAGTACCTGACAGAATCTCAAAGAGTAGTAAGGCTCTATGATACTGATCCCAAGTACAGCAGTAATTTTCCCCATGTCTATCGTAATAGCAGATTACGGACTTTATCTTCAGGAACTTGTCCAAACCTTTTTAAAACCCAGATGTTCTAACCACTGTTACCACATCCTCTGGCAATGAGTTCCAGAGCTTAACTATTCGTTCAGTGGAAAAAAAATCCTCCTATTTCAAAAGTATTACCATTTCACTTCATGGGATGTCCCCTCATCTTTGTACTGTTTGAAAAAGTATAGTTGCTCACAAGTTTCAAACTTAGGTCACTACACGTGACTTTAGCCATAATTGTGCAGTGCCCAGGTTAGAAATTTACACAGGAGGCCCCAAAGCCCACCAACAGGCTGTATCACCTTCAGGTATGCATGGGGCGCCCTACAGCCTGGGGGTCAATATCTTCATGATATTGACCCTTCATCTCTATCCTCCCATGTTTCAAACCTCCTCTCTACTGTGGCACCATCCACGTCTGTCAACGAGGCTGTTTCTTCTTACAACAATATTCTATCCTCTGCCTTAGACACTTTTGCAACTTTGATGACCTACCCTATAAAGCGTACAAAACCCCAACCTTGGCTGAATTCTAATATCCGCTACCTACGTTCCTGTACCCGATCCGCCGAACGCCTCTGGCGGAAATCTCGGGCCCTTGCTGATTTCTTACACTTTAAGTTCATGCTGACCTCCTTCCAATCTGCTCTTTTACGCGCCAAACAGGATTATTATATCCAACTGACTAACTCTCTTGGCTCTAACTCTCGACTTCTCTTCACCACATTGAACTCTCTCCTCAAGGTGCCACCTCCCCCTACTCCCCCTTCATTATCTCCTCAGACCCTTGCTGAATTATTTCACGACAAGGTTCAAAAGATAAACCTTGAATTCTCTACCTCGCAACCTCGCCATCCATTAGTCTGTTCCCCTCTCTCTCCTTCCCCTCAGTCCTTTTCCTCCTTTCCTGAAGTTACTATTGAGGAAACTACACTTCTCATTTCTTCCTCAAAATGTACCACCTGTTCCTCTGATCCCATTCCCACCCACCTTCTTAATGCCATCTCTCCTGCTCTTATTCCTTTTATCTGTCACATTGTCAACCTCTCACTTTCCACTGCGACTGTCCCTGCTGCCTTTAAACATACTGTGCTCACACCTCTCCTTAAGAAGCCTTCACTCGACCCTACTAGTCCCTCTAATTACCGACCCATCTCCCTCCTCCCTCCTCCCTTTTCTCTCCAAATTACTTGAGCGTGCTGTTCACCACCGCTGCCTTGATTTTCTCTCCTCACATGCTATTCTTGACCCCCTACAAACTGTTTTTCGCTCTCTCCACTCAATCGAAACTGCACTCACTAAAGTCTCCAATGACCTATTACTGGCTAAATCCAGAGGTTTCTATTCCATCCTCAATCTTCTTGATCTTTCCGCCGCTTTTGACACTGTTGATCACAGCATACTCCTCGACACCCTGTCCTCATTTGGATTCCAGGGCTCTGTCCTTTCCTGGTTCTCTTCCTACCTCTCCCTCCGCACCTTCAGTGTTCACTCGGGTGGATCCTTTTCTACTTCTATCCCTCTGCCTGTCGGCGTACCGCAGGGGTCTGTTCTTGGTCCCCTCCTCTTTTCTATCTATACTTCTTCCTTCGGTTCATTAATCTCATCCCATGGCTTTTTCTACCATCTCTATGCTGATGACTCCCAAATCTACCTATCTACCCCTGATATCTCACCTTGCATCCAAACCAAAGTTTCAGCGTGCTTGTCTGACATTGCTGTCTGGATGTCTCAACGCCACCTGAAATTAACATGACCAAAACCGAGCTTCTCATTTTTCCCCCCAAACCCATCTCCCCGCGCCCCTCGTTTTCTATTTCTGTTGATGGCTCTCTCATTCTCCCTGTCTCTTCAGCGCGTAACCTTGGGGTCATCTTTGACTCCTCTCTCTCCTTCTCTACTCATATCCAGCAGATCGCCAAGACCTGTCATTTCTTTCTTTACAACATCCGTAAAATCCGCCCCTTTCTTTCTGAACACTCTACCAGAGCCCTCATCCACACCCTTGTCACCTCTCGTTTAGACTACTGCAATCTGCTTCTTGCTGGCCTCCCACTTAGTCACCTCTCCCCTCTCCAGTCGGTTCAAAACTCTGCTGCCCGTCTCGTCTCCCGCCAGGGTCGCTTTACTCATACTACCCCTCACCTCAGGTCGCTTCACTGGCTCCCTATCCGTTTTCGCATCCTGTTTAAACTTCTTCTACTAACCTATAAATGTATTCACTCTGCTGCTCCCCAGTATCTCTCCACTCTCGTCCTTCCCTACTCCCCTTCCCATGCGCTCCGACATGGATAAATCCTTCTTATCTGTTCCCTTCTCCACTACTGCCAACTCCAGACTTCGCTCCTTCTGTCTCGCTGCACCCTACGCCTGGAATAAACTTCCTGAGCCCCTACATCTTGCCCCATCCTTGACCATCTTTAAATCTAGATTGAAAGCCCACCTCTTTAACATTGCTTTTGACTTGTAACCACTTGTAACCTCTCGCTTCTACCTACCCTCCTCTCCTCTTTCCTCTACACATTAATTGATTTGCTTGCTTTATTATTATTTTTTGTGTATTAGATTGTAAGCTCTTTGAGCAGGGACTGTCTTTCTTCTATGTTTGTGCAGTGCTGCATACGCTTTGTAGCGCTATACATAAATGCTAAATAGTAGTAGTAGTAGGTGCGGAGCAGTTGCCTTGTTTACATCCTGCTAACATCGGCCCTGATACTAAGAAGCAGTGTTCCCAGGGTCAGGGTTTGGGTGGCACTTTTTTAATGCACATAATTGTGAAATTTCAAAAGCATTCACACATTTTCATTCATATGAAGATCTACCCACACATTAGGAGATAATGATATAAAGGTGTGTCACTGATTTTCCTGAGATAATTAAAAAAAAATTACATTGCTGATTTGACATTGAAAAGGTCAAAGCCATAGGTAAAAAGTACTACTACTACTTATCACTTCTATAGCGCTGCAAGGCATACGCAGCGCTGTACACCATACACATAAAGACAGTCCCTGCTCAAAGAGCTTACAATCTAAATAAGACAGGTAACAGAACAACTAAGAGGTAAGGGGAATTAAAGAGGAGAAGATAAAAGGTACAGGCAAGTGAGCAGTGGTTAGGACTCAAAAGCAGCATCAAAGAGGTGGGCTTTTGGCTTGGACTTGAAAACGGCCAAAGACGGGGCTAGACGTATATGCTCGGGAAGTTTATTCCAGGCATGTGGTGCAGCGAGATAGAAGGAACGGAGTCTGGAATTAGCAGTAGAGGAGAAGGGGACAGACAAGAGAGATTTGTCAACAGAACGGAGTGCCCGAGGGGGGTGTAGCAAAAAGTAGCAAAAAGGGCACTTAGAAAACTAACCCCCTCCCCCTTTCCCAAGGTTTAAGGGGTCCTTTTACTAAGCTGCAGTAAAATGTGTCTTTAGCAGAGGTCCTTATGTGGATCTTTCCTGCGCTCTAAGACCATTTTTACTGCAGCCAGAAAATGTCCAATTTTTCATTTTCCCAATTAATGGCCATGCACTAATGTTATAAATATATTGATGCACGTTGCTGCATAAGAGGTGACAGCTGGTTCTACCCTGGGAAGAAGCATCCTCGAAACGGGTGCCTGTCGGGTTGGAGTAGTCCCAGATAAGTGTCACTGCAAGAATATTTTTGATTGCCATTACAAAATTATTTGTAAAGAGGATTATAAGTACAAGTTTGTCCTTTGAAGTTTAAAGATTTTTTTGTTGTAATTATCAATTATAAAAAGTTTAAAAAATGAAGAAGGATGGAGGAGGTTTTTGGTCAATGATTGATATCAATTACCGTTTCAGTTTGTGCTTTGACCCAGAAGAATTGACTGTACAGCCTCCAGGTGATATCTAAGACCTTTTCCTTCTGTACTAGTGGCGCAGATTTGGCCCTGGACCCCCCTGCCGACGACCCTCTCGACCCCCCTCCCGCCGTCACCGTCGCCTGTCTTTGCTGGCAGGGGACCCCAACCCCCGCCAGCCGAGGTCCTCTTCTTCCCGCAAAAGGCTTCCTTCTGTTTCTGACATCCTGCATGTACAGTACAACGTGCAGGACGTCAGAAACAGAAGGAAGCCTTGTGCGGGAAGAAAAGAACCACATCTGGTTTGGGTTGGGGTCCCCCGCCAGCAAAGGTAGGCGACGGTGGGTTGGCGGTGGGAGGGGGGTCAAGAGGGTTGGCGGCGGGGGGGGAAAAGTTGGTGGTGGCAGGGTTGGCAATGGCGGGGGGGTCAGCGGCGCCGGGAGGGGCTGAAATGTGCCCCCTCACCTTGGGCTCTGGACCCCCTCCTGCTGAAGTCTGGCTACGCCCCTGTAATCTATACTAGTGAACTGGTAGTCCACTCCTGTGTTACATGCACCAATGTACGTGCATTAGCATCCAGCCGTTAACAAAACTTAGCGCAAGCCCTTACCGCCATTACCGCCACCTATTTTTTAGGTGGTAAGGGCTCACGCGCTAATCCACTGTTAAATCATTTAGTACACAGTAATGTGGCTGCACTGATTCATGCTGTCATGCCCACTCTCTGTCCCAAACACACCCCCTCCAAGAAAACTTTAGGGTTTTTTTTAGCATGTAGATTGTGTGTGCACATTTGGATTTTACCACAGGACGCCTCTGCATGTCCCACGTAAACCCTTTTAAGTGCAGCTTAGTAAATGGATCCCTAAGGGACCCTTTTACAAAGGCGCGCCAAAAAAAGGCCTGCGCTGGTGTAGGTGTGTGTATTGGACACGTGCAGGTCCATTTTTCAGTGCACCTGCAAAAAAGGCCATTTCTTGCCAAAAATAAAATTCAGTGCATGTCCATTTTGGGCCTGAGACCTTTCTACCACCCATTGATTTAGCGGTAAGGTCTCATGTGTTAACTGGGCAGTAATTGGCAATGCACATACACTGCCGATTACTGCCCAGTTAGCGCCATGCGGGAGAAAATAGAAATGATTTTGTGCCGCACATTTTGGGTGTGCATCAAAATTAGAATTACCGCCCGGGGCACACGGTAGCTGGGTGATAGTTCTAATTTGACTCATGTTGTACGTGCATAGGTGCCCACGCGTCTTAGTAAAAAGGTCCCTAAGTAAGTTATTTGCAGCAGCTCACATGTAAAATAAAACACATTTCCTATACTGCAAGACTTTGCTCTTCTTTAGAAAAAAAGAACCATGAGGTTTGTTGAAAGGTTAATAAACCACACTGACACTGCTAAACACAGGTATTTGTGTTGCATGCTAATACATTCCCATTTTCTACCCTGCTCAGTAATGGCCGTTGATAATATTTTGATTACTTCTTGATTGAAGTTCCGTGAAGTGTAAAAAAAAAAGTCTTAAACTATGCTGACCCTTAAGGTGAGATTTCTCACTGAATTATACATTTGACATTTATAAACACTGCAGTTGATTTTTCTTCTTGCCACTTGTACAAAGATTACCAGCACTGCAGGGACATCATGTAACACATGTCAGCAGGAAGGTGAAGACGGCTGTTCCTTTTCTGCATTAATGGGTCTGATACTGGAAAGCTAAAATTAATCACGATATGCAGTGTGAGCAGGGGTGAGGGTGTGGGGTGAGCCTAAACAGACACTCAGGGGTGAAAGTAAAATAATGTTAAAAGCATGCTCCCTTCACAGGAATGATAAACTATGAATAAAAGTCTCTTGGAATGCAATTATAATTTTCCTACAGCCCTCTCCCTGACAGGGCCTCATAATCTCAGTGCGCACTACTCTTTGTCTTCAAGGTTAACTAAAACCTGGCCTGACCTCAAGGATTAGAATTTTAGAGGGTTTCAATGCTGTGGCCTGACCTCAAGGATTAGAATTTTAGAGGGTTTCAGTGGTGTACCTGAATTAAGCTTCTGCTTACACATCTGTGTGAAGGCATATGCTGGAGGGCTGTTCTTGTCTTCCCTGTACCTCCCTGGCCTGACTGTACCTAGAGGTTTTATCAAGTTGCCTGGACCAGTCCTCCCTGCTCTGCCTTGACTGAGTGACACCCTTTCTGCTCCCTACTGCAGCATTTGAGGTAGCTCTGTGAGGGAGTGTTGTTAAGGGGAACCGGTAACTTCTTATGCACGCCATCATAGGAACAAAGAAACTTCAGATTCTGAGGGGTCCTTTTACAAAGGCGCGCTAGAGTTTTTAGGGTGTGCTAAAAATAAGCGTGTGCTAAATGTTAGAGACACCCATATATTTCTATGGGCTTCTTCTATGGTGCTAATCATTAGCGTGCGCTAAAAATGCTAGAGTGCCTATGGAAAGATCTCCTGAGTTCCTAAAATGTTATTGGCTGTCTGTCATTTTTACTTAGCTGTGGTAAAAATAGGCCTTAGCACAAACTTAAGCAGATCTTTCCCACTGGCTATTTTTACTGTGGCCACAAAAACATCAATTTTCTATTTTTTGTATTAATGGCCATATGCTAATGTTAGCCAAATGTAAAAACAGGTAGGAACCTCTACATGTAATCCAAAGGCAAAAAAACAAAAAGGACTCCATATTGGATTGCTGTTTGTTTGTCTGGCGCTTCTGCATCTGTCTGACACTACAGACAGATTGACTTAGCTCTGCTATTGTTTTGCACCAGGTTTCCCTGTTTTTAATTTTACTTGTCAAGTGGTATTGTGACCCCTGAAGTAGGCGGTTTCGCCGCTGAAACGCAGACCATGTTGGGTCTAATTACTAGTGCTTTGAATAAAGAACTTGTCACTTTATCCTGTTGGCTGGTGTGGTTTGAGGCATCATACGCTAATGTTGGGAACTGCTAAAAACCAACTTCACTGGCACGAACATCTTTTTAATCAAGGGTCTTTTTGAAGACCACTATCCAACCCCTTTAAAACAAGAGATTTGGACATTACTAGATGTACACAGACCATTCTGTATTTCACAACATCAGCGTATTGGATGTTTTCTGTCTATACAGACTCCTGATGCAGGCCTAGCAGCTGAAACACAACGTTTGTGTCGAGTCTTTTTATCAATAAACATTCTTACTACAGTATTTATCTCTTCAGTCTTTGGTATCCGTGGTCAACCTCCCACCCTTTCTCTTTACACTTTTGTGGTTTTTTTGTGGGGCGATTGAGTTCTCCGCCCATGCGAATTCTCCTGGCCATTTTTTAAAAAATGACAGTGGGAGCACTTATCGCCACCCATTTTGTAGGTGGTAAGGGCTCCTGTGTTATCCGTTTGCTAACCAGTTAGCCTGCGGTAATGTAGATGTGCTAACTGGTTGGCGCATGAACACCAACTCTCTGCCCCTGACACTCCCCCTCAATAAAAAAGAGAAATTTTTAGCAGACGCAGATTTGCAAAGTTACCACAGGATGCCCGAGCTCGTCCCATGGTTCTCCATTTCAGGGTTCATTACACGTATGTTAGTGTCTAACTCTAACCAGAGGAAATGGTAATTTAGAAGCTGCACCAAATTGATGTAATGTTTTTCTTCTCTGTTAAGTCATAAATCCATCGACCAATGAAAGTGGTGTGAAAGAGACGTAATTAAAGCATGCCATGTTGTGACCATGATTTCTGAGAGCCCAGTTCAGTCACTATGTTTGTGCAGCACTGCATACGCCTTGTAGCGCTATAGAAATGCTAAATAGTAGTAGTAGTAGTTGGGCCCAGCTCCTATGTCTGTGTTTTAAAAGCCACATTGGACTGTCTAGTTTTTACATGATCCCATCTATGCAGGGGATGTGCAGCAATTTTAAAAAGGGGGGGCGGGGCAGGGAGCCTGCACAACTGCAGCTGCAGCTCAACTCTACGGCCATTTTCTAAAACCCAAATATTGTACCACTGTTTGCAGAAGGAAATCCTGTCACATGTTTTGTGGCTTTTTCAGTCTACAATGCACCAGCATTAAGATCCTTCATTCTTGTGCAATTCAATTGATAACTGCATTTGTCTTTTCTTCACAGATGACATATTTGTTTGACAATGGAGGAACTGTATTCTTTGCTATTTTCATGGCCATATGGGGTAAGTGTGGGCTCCCTGTCTTTGCCTTGCAGATGTTTCTCTTATAACAGGGTTTGATATTTCAGAATGTCTGTGACAAAATGATGATTACTTTGTAGGTTTCAGGGACTGGAAGGGGCACAGCTACCAATATGCTAATAACAGCTTTGTCAGGGTTCCTCTCATAATGGAACCAGATGTTCTGTGCTTTTTTCCTGTGGATTAAAAGGGGGAAACATTTCAGTACCTCTGGCCAATAGAAACGTGATACCTTTGAGTTTCTCGGGTGTATGTGAAGCTTATAGACAAAGAATGCTCTAGAACAGTGTTGTTCAACCAGTGTGCCTTGTTGTAGACCTGTTCTTTAGTTGTTTAATACAGAATTTAACACACAGTAGTGACTTTTGCTGCAGTTTAAGGATTAGTAAACACCCAGTGATAGCAGCTAATTCTCAAAAGGTCATCTAAAGTTGGGCGCCAGGATGTTGCGTGTTGAGCATGGACTCTATAACGTTATAAAGTGCTAGCGTAAGTCAGCGTTTACATGCGGAACTTGATATGAACATATATATTTGTCATGCTAGTTCTATTATTAGGTTTCAATTTATTGTTTTCAAGTTTACCTCGTTTGTTGTATTTATGTTTATTCTTGGTTATTTTACTATTGTTATGTTGTTAACAAAATTGTAACAGTTTAACAACATAACAATAACAATAGTTTAACTGCTGTACACCACCTGGATGAAACTATTCATAAAGGCAGTTAAGAAATTCCAATAAATAAATAAATAAATATTGACTGCTGTAAATCCTCGCACCGAACTGCAGGTCTTGTGTAACCTGCGCAGATGTGCCACTGACCTGCCATGTCCCTCCCAGGTTCACGCCCACTTGAAGTTGGAAGCTCTACAATTTGCATGTAGAATTTATAGAATACTGACAAAGGGCAGTTACACAGGTAATTGCCAATTAGCACCAATTAATATCAATTATAGTCAATAATTGTTCATTAATGGCAAGCTGCGGGTCCTTTTACCAAGCTGCGGGGAAAAGGGCCTGCGGTAGAGGCAGGGCCCATTTCTCCCATGCGCCAGGGCCCTTTTTACTGCAGTGGGTAAAAAGCCCCCAAAATAAAATGGCTATGCGGTAAGAAAACTCTTACCACGTGGCAATGCGGCGGGGAGCCCTTACTGCCACCCATTGAGGTGATGGTAAGGGCTCCCATGGTAACCTAGTGGTAACCATGCAGCACATAGCGATACCCAATTTGTCCGGCACTGGGTTACAACCATGCTAACCATTTCGGGGGGGGGGGGTTCCCTCTCGGAAATGGTGCACGCTTGACCCAGATCTACCGCCTGCAGCCACGTTGGGCCAGCAGTAGTCTTGGAATAGCGAGTGGTAAACCCACCACTCTGTAAAAGGACCCCTAAGTTATGCACACAATTGCCCTTATTCTATAACTTGTGCGTACAATTTTGCACACTAGTCGCAAAGCTGGGTGCACAAATTTATACAATTAGGGGGCGAGTCTTTCACATACCCTAAAGCTCACATTAAGCACTGAACACAGGGGCCCTTTTACTAAAGCTTAGCCTGTGCTAATAGCAGGTGCCATGTATCATGTGGCTCATAAGTAGGGCTGTACCGAATATTTGTATTAGATTCGATTAATCCCCAAATACATTATTCGTATTCGGCCGAATAGTGATTTAATTTTGTGTTAAATCCTACTGAAACAAAAACACTTGGGGCCCTGTTTACTAAGCCGCGCTGTAGGCACGCTAACGTTTTAGTGTGCTAAAAATTAGCACATGATAACAATAAAGCTACCCATTGTATGCCAATGCGCTGAAAATGTACGCGCCTACTGCGCAGTTTAGTAAACAGGGCCCTTGATCTCTGACTTCACATTGATTTCTTTATTATTATTTATGTTAAAGCTCAATATTCATTATTAGCATTCAGTACTCGTTTTTGACTAAATAGTATTTTTCACTATTTGTATTCAGCCAAATGTGCTATTCGGTACAGCGCTACTCATAAGTACAAAATAGGTCATGCAGCATTTAGCACATGCTAATGTCCATTAATGCGTGTTAAGCTTTAGTAAAAGGGCCATTGTTTAGCCACGAGGACCTTTAGATTTGGATTTCCAGAATTTTGCACTTTCAGGGGTGACTTTATAAGTGACTTGAGCCTACAGAAAAGCATTTTATGTACTCCAGTTCGCCCTGATAAAATTCCCCTTGCGTACACGTGTATAAAGGTAGGTGATCAGAAAAAAATGTTCCTACTTGTATCCCACAGGAATTCCTGGAGGTGGAGAACGGTGAAGAAAGTAAGATTCTTACCAGCACATAAACTCCAGGAAATGCAATTATTTATTGCTAGCCTTCCCTTCAATAAAAAATATATGATTTAAGGCCACCTTCTCTCAATCATTTGTTTTCTTAGTAGTTTGTTATTGGAACAACCTTCTACTTGAATTACCTTTGATGAAGAATAATTTTTTTGTTTCGTAAAACCTTGAAAACTCATCTGTTTATTAGACCGGGGTGGGGGGGTAACTTTCTTAGTTTTCTCATTTTTAAAATTTATATTCTGAATGTTTTCTTTTCTGATTATTTGTAACTTCCTAATGTTTTGTTGTCAATTTTTTTTTCCTTGCATTGATTACAGCGCTGTGTACGTCTAGTAGAGCTATAGAAATGATTAGTAGTAGTAGTAGTAACTCACCTTGAATCTATGATATTGAGAGTTGGCGAGAGATAAAACTTCAATAACATAACATAACATAACAAGGACTCCTGACTAGGAACACCCGTAATGTTGTGTTGCAGCTGTATGATGGGCTGTTATAATAGGCCTAAGTACAAGTTTGAACGTTTTTCTCCCCATGTTATTTTTAGTCTAGCTACCCAAATGTTTATCTTTTTCTTGGTTATATAACTTCCTATCCAGTTTATAACTCATTTCTTTCTTAAGTAGAATTATACAGCCCAAACATTTTTGATTTGCTTTGCTTCCCGTGTCTTTTGTGGGAATTTTTGTTTTCTTCAAGGGGGGGAGGGTTCATTACAGGAACAATATCACCGATACTGCACCCTCTTACTTTCCCTATAGCGTGTGCATGCACAATGTCATGTACGTATGTGTTCTATCGGGAAAGAGCATGTACTCTGTACACAGTATGCACTGTGAGAGGAATGTGCACTATTGAAAACCCACCTAAAAAACAGGGATCCGCTAATTTTAAAAAGCCAGGAGAGGTTCCTGTCCATTTAAATCTCCTGTCTTGGCAAAGCAGGCATTTTCAGCGAGCCAGTTAGCGCCTAAGCTACGGGGGTGTTCCAGAGCAAAACTGACACTTAAATAGGACTGCAAAAAGCAGGCCAGCTCTGTCTGTCCAGAAATTCAATCCTGGAATCTGGACATGGTCCGGCATTGAATTGCTGGGTATGACACCAGCGGCAGTCATCAAAATGCTGATTGCTGCCAACTGAATATCGGGCCTCTGAAATTTTGGATTTTTTTCTTTCCTGTCATTTTGGGCAAAACACAACATGAAACAACATAGGACATGATGTTGACACTTTTTCCCTGTTGTTTCAAATGAACACACATTCCTATTTTGAAGTCATTGATCTTGTACCTGTCCACTGAATTCATAGAAATGTAGAAAACAACAGCAGATAAAGACCGTACAACCTATCCAGCTAGCCTATTTTCACCAACTACCAACCTCTGCTATCCCGTCCTCATCCTCAGAGATCCTTTGTGCTTGTCCAATGATTTTTCAATCCTGATACCATCCTTGTCTCCTCCACCTTCACTGGGAGGCCGATCCAAACATCTGCTACCATTTCCATAAAGAAATATTTCCTTAGGTTACTCCAGCATCTGTCTCCTGATTTCATTTGTGCTAGGTATTGAAATCAAACTATCTGGTAAACTACCCCTATTATCCAAATACTCCCCTTGGATTTCACTGTCTTGGATATTCAGCAGCAATATCTGTATCATGCCATGGAATATTTTTACAGACTGCTTTGCCTATACTGTCTGTGTAGTGCCAGAGTGGCGAATTCTCCAGAAAGCTGCAATATGGAGCCCTCTATCCAGATAACGCTCTTAGTAACATTGGGACAGTAAAAGTGATATTCTAACACTACCTGCTTAGTATCTGGATAGTGGACTCGATATCGCTATTGGTCAGTTAGCATTAGCAATGACCACTGTGCACAGATACTGAGTGTCAGCTGCACTCTGGATACGGATGCTAAATGTCTGTATTTTACTGAACCACCACGGGCAGCATTGATGACCAAATATTGTTCTTAACATTTCCATAGCTTCCCTGTAATCCAGGTCTCTATCTCTATAGCCTGGCAGTCCAATATTAAGACCCATTCTTCAGTTCTCCTCCAGAATTTTGGTTATCTAATTTTTGCATGTCCATTCTAATGCGAGAAGGATCACACCTCAGCGAACTGTTCTATCTTGTTTTACCTTTCCACAAATAAACTTTGTGCCTCTCTTTATGGAGGAATGACCTTCCTTTTATGGGTAATTATTCTCGTCACATAACAGATCCCAGAATGCGCTGTTCACTGTGATTTAAATCTGTGCAGTGTACTGCAATGCAGGCAGCATAGACGTGTTCCAGTCTCAGGCTGTGCCTCCTCTGCTAGCCAAGCATTCTTGCTTTTTTTTTTTCTATTCAGTTTTCCCAGGAAATGATGTGTGAGATGCCACCTTTATGCAATGTAACAACATACAGTCTTGAAAATTTTCACATCATGAGCAATATACAGTAATGAGGGGCAGGCACTGGATGCAGAGGGAGAGTGACTATAAACTTTTGCAGAGATGTTACCATTTGAAACTTGCACTAAGAAAAAGTTTGACGCCTTGTTTCTTTTTATTTTTAAGTTGCTATAACTGAATCACATCTTGGTCTGATGAATGAGCACTAGCTGACCCAGAGTTGCTTCGGTGCTTTCCTGATCAAAAGAAAATCCTTTCCAATGCCGAACAGTTTGCAGAACTAAATTCCATTATATTATTAGGTAGATGGTATTAGGGTCCTTGGGGTCTATTTACTAAACCACATTAAGGTTCAGCCGCTAACATGTATTAAATGACAACTTAACCCACAGCAGTGCAAGTCCTCCACAGTACTATCAGGGGCATTCTCAGAAACTGGAGGGAGGTAGCCATGCCACTAATGCAGGACAATGGTTAGTGTTGTGCATTAATGCAATGTCCTTCTAGTTGTATAGTTTATCAGCCATGTCGGCTTTTAATGAGCATTAGTGAAAGTTACATTAACGTCTTCCCTGCCCTTTCCCTACCCCCCCCCCCCCCCCATCTGAATTTCCATGTTAGGTGTTTAATTCAACAATTATTGTACCCTAAATGCTAATGCAGCATGTTAACAGTTTTTTGAGCTTCAAATTATTAAATAATGCATGCTAAAATCCACCTTAAACACCTACCACAATTTAGTAAATAATCCCTTAAAATATTTATGGGCCTATGCGAATTGACTTAATGTGAACATTGAGGTATTTGTTTGAATGCTAAAAATAGCATTTTATATATTAAGTCCTTATTATGCACATTAAAGTGGTCTAAGAAGAAGTTAAAATTAGCATAGCCACAAATGCAAATGAAAGAACATCTTCTGCAAATGAGGCTTTTGCCTGAGCAAGAAAAAGGCAGTGATATGCTCTCCTTCCACACTACTTCATTTAATGCTTTCCTGGGGGCTAGGTAATGGCTTGTTCAATTGCATATTATTGAGAGTGCTCAATTCAGTGCAAAAAGAGAGCCCTGAAAAATGTAAGCCATGGGAAGAACAGAACATTAGAACAATGGACTCGTTGAGAGGTCAATATTCCAAACAATTTATCAGGGGCGTAGCCAGACACCAGACACCAGACACCTGGGCCCAAGATGGGTGGGCAGAAGAACTCCGCCCTGTCCCACAAGTGATTTGGTCGCTCCCTCTCTCGCCTGCATGCCATATGGTCTCTCAAACATCCCCCTCCCCCATACCTTTTAAATAGCAGATTTTCACTGGTAGCAAGGAGCAAATAATACACACTGCTCATGTTGGTTCCACAGCCTTCCCTCTGATGCAACTTCCTGTTTCTGCATAGATGGGAATACATCAAAGGGAAGGCTGGTATGCAGGAAGGCCAGGAATTTTCAGCTGGTGGGGCTTGGGAATCCCTGCCAGACACTTCATAGGTGTGCTGCTACTGGGTTGGCCTGAGCCCAAAGTAGGTGGGCCTGGGCCCACCCAGGCCCACCCTTGGCTACGCCACTGCAATTTATCCAGTCAGAAATGGTTTCTGGCAGGTTAAGTCACTTAAGGGCCCTTTCACAAAACATCAGTAAGCCCAGTGTGGGCTTACCACACACTAACCTGGAACTACCGCCAGCCCAACGCAGCTTCTGGCAGTAGTTCCACTTCGAATGTGCACCATTCCCGATGCACCAGAAAAAATATTTTGTTTATAGAGCGGCGCTAACCCAGCAGTAAATGGACATCGCCATGGGCTGCCCGGTTACCACTGGGTTACCGCAGAAACCCTTACCGCCACTCCATGGGTGGCGGTAAATGCTCCCCCCACATGGCCATGTGGTAAGAGTAATCTTACCACATGGCCATTTTTTTAGGGGCTTTTTACCTGCTTCAGTAAAAAGGGGCCCATGCTACCGCAGGGTCCTTTTTCCCTCAGCTTAGTAAAAGGATCCCCTAACCATTTAGTGCCACTGACTATCACCAAGGACCACTAAATGGAAAGTCAGCAATTTGGTAGGTGGTCTGGGGGGTGGAGTCAGCACTTAAGCGCCTAAGGTGCGCTAGTGTTTTTAGCATGTGGTAATGATTAGTGTACGCTAAACACTAGAGATGCTCATATGAATATATGGGCATCTCTAGTATTTAGCGTACACTTATTTTTAGCACGCACAAAAACACTAGCACCTTTGTAAATGGACACCAAAATTAAGCAGCCTTATTGGACTGCATACAACACAATCCTATCTTTATGTGGTGTTTCTTAGCTGATAATTGCTGATATCGCACTTAACCGCATAAGAGCTATCCAGTCACATAAACCTGGATATTCAGTGCTAGTGCCTGGTCATGGCCTAGCACTTAATATCCAGGAATAACTCCAGTGGTGGCTAAAAAACCGCTCACCACGGCCGGCATAATATCTACCTCATTGGTCTTTCATGATGAATACATTTGACCACGCCAACTCTTTGCAAAATCGAAACACTACCAACACATTTCATAAGCACATTCCCTAATTCCATCATACAATTTTGTCTTCTCAAAGAAAACAGTTGTGCATCAGGTTCTTCAAGCATTATTCCACATCTCACAAAACTTTGCAGTGGTGTCTAAATGGATAGTATGGAAGGTACTGGCCTTGTTGTCCTTGCTGTGGTTATTCTAACCAAGAAACCCTGCAGGTGCTCATTGCTTTAACCATGAATGTAGAAATGCTGCCCCACATCTTGATATGTCACAGAAACAAGGAACCACCTTCCAGGAAGGCTTTCACTAGCGCAAGTGACTAGCCGCCTGATCTCCTTAGTCTTTCCTTCTCTTCAGTGTAAAAAGAAAGTTATCACAAGAGACTGCCAGAAGAGGGGAGACATCAAAAAGAAGGGGAGAATGACAGAGATGAGAAGGATGTGACACAGGAAATAGACACTTGAATACTTCAAACTTACATCTGCCTTTAATTATACTGAACAAAAATATTCCAAATCATAGGTTCACAGAAAACAACAGTCCTTGCTATTGTTCACACTGTTAGGGTGACCAAGCACCAGTGTAGGCATCCATAAGCAGTCTGAACCTCAAAAGCTTCTATGAGTTTGACCCTGTTTTGGTTTAAAAGCAGAACTCATTTCTCTGAACTCTGAGATACTGTCTTGGTAGTTCAATGTAGAAGTTCCTACACTACAGGGTAGTCATCGGAGGAGGAATGGTCAAATGAAAGTACTCATTTGAATCAGGTTGGCAAGATTCCTCCCAACTCTTTCTCACTTCTGTCATCTCACGCAAATCTTTAAAGACTTCAATTGTCATAGAAGATGTCTGATTCAAAGCACAGTTTTCTCTTCTGCTGAAATGTTACTTTCCCAAAATGTGGTAGAGCTCCCACTGCTTACCTCAGCACTGACAAACAATCCCCTTCAACCAGACATATTTGTGTAACCTTTACAAACAAGCACAAGGAGCTAAGAAGAACGGAGAACTAAGCATGCTCACTTTGAAGGGATCACAATATTTAGCCTCCTGGTTTCCCATCAGTATATAATTTGGCCATGTCCTGTAGCCAAGTCATTTTGGGGGGTTTCTGTGCATGGTAAAAGTGTAGACATGCCTCTAGGGACATGATTTACAGTACATATGCTGTATCTTTTTGCATCATTTGTTAAGTAGGATTTCAACATGCATTTCACATTTTTGGAGTGCATGTTAACACACTCGTATTGCATAAGATTTTTTGGGGGTAGGCCCCTGAAACAACCTGATGGGTGCTGTTATGTGATTTTCAATAACTTATTGGTAATAGTTAGCGGGCTCAAGTCAAACCAAACCTGTGAAATATTACAAATAAAATACTGAGCTGACAAAAACACTTTAAGTTAAAATTCTTTCTAGCCACTTTAGACTGAAAGGTGACTTCATGGCATGTCACCCATTGGAATAAAGTCACGTGAACGTCTATGGTGATGTGGTGACTCATCGTCGGCGACGGGATTATGGAACGCTGAATGTCCATAGCTCAAATCGTAAGGATCCACTGTATTATCCAATCGCAAAACTGAAAAATGAATTTCAAGATTTAGAACAGAACAATATTTTTAGATTAAAAAAAGCATAATGGTGAGATATATGGGTGTAGTTATTGGCACGAGCTACTGTTAAGACATATTTCGCTTAATATTCATTTAAATTGCTTGTCCGGGCCTAACCACAAATATTCTGTGACACTTAACCAGTTGGTGCCACTGAATATACGCAGATAATGTTTAAGCCGAAACTGGTTAACCTATTGCATTCCATGGGCCAAGTCGGCATTTATGCAGTTAAGTGCCGATATTCAGCTCTTAACCACATAAGATGCCTGCTTAAATTGTGCCACATAAAGAGCAGTGCTATCTGTTTATCATATGCAATTAAGGGCTGAATATTGCACTTAACCACGTAAGTTTTCGTGGTCAACATACAGCTGGATATTTAATGCCAGTACCTAGATATGGTCCAGCATTGAGAATCTGGGAATGCAGCTGGCGATGGACATAAAAAGCTGACTGGCATTGGCTGAATATTGGATGGATTATTTTACCACTGACTTGTGCTGTTTTAGCACAGATCCCATTTTATGCAATGAGACCTGGAGGCCCTTTTACTAAGCTGCGGTAAAAAGTGGCCTGCAGTAGTTTGGACACATGAAATTGGCACACACTGGGCAATTTTATACCACAGCTTGGAAAAAGGACTTTTTTAATGGGGAAGTAAATGGCCGTGCACTAAAAGTAAGAGTACCGAACGGCTATTTACTGCCTGAGTCCTTAACGCTACCTATTTACGTGACAGAAAGGGCTCGTGCGCTACTCGTGCGGTAATCAGGCAGCACATGCCAATGTGGCTGTGCTGCCAATTACTTCTGAGAACCCCCTCCCCCCACCTGAGTGTGCTAATGCATTAGTGTGCGCTAATGTTTAGCGCACGCTAAAAATGCTAGCTCACCTTAGCAAGCAGGGCCCTTAATTATCTATCTTCCAAAACATGCATACACAAAAAAATGATTAAACAGATACAAATATTCAAAACCTCAAAAATTAAAAGGGACTCATACCTATCAGGGTCCCTAAAGGCACATACACCTAATAGCAGCTAAAAACTGAAATCTATAGAAATTCAATATTCCTAAAAAAAAAAAAAATCAAAATTCCAATAAGGACAAGCCAGATCAACTAATAACAAAAAGCAAAGAGTGCTCACAAGGATTTAACAGCACAAGTCAAATCCTAGCAGAAAGAAAAAAAAAAGCATTTACCTACCAGTGACAGCCACTGCTGAAACCGTAGACAGTCTCCTTCACCTATGTCAGAAAAGCAACTTCACCTCACTTGCTCTATACAAGCTTCAGGGCCGCCGAGAGGGGGGGGGGGCAGGGGGGACAAAATTCCCCGCCGGGGTCAGGCCGCCGGTGCTGCAGTTCCTGGTCTCACCTGCCTGCCTCCTCGGCTCCGGGCCCCCTGCATTCGAAGCGGCAGTCACAGATTGCCTCCCTTCGGACCTTCCCTCCCTGTGTCCTGCCCTTGCAGAAACCGGAAGTTACATCAGACGAGGGCGGGACACAGGGAGGGAAGGCCAGAAGAGAGGTGATCTGCGACTGCTGCCTTGAATGCAGGGTCCAGGAGCCTTGGAGGCAGGCAGGTGAGACCGCGGACTGCAGCGGTGGGGGTGGCAGCAGCGAGGCGGCCTTGACAAGCTTAAATACAGTGTGGCTGGGGTCAAAGGTCTTCCTTTCTCTATGGATTTAGGAGGAATTTGATCTATATTTTTCATTTTTAAAGTAACTGGTATTATCTTAATTTGTTTTTAAGCAAGCAGCCGCATTTTCATTTGATTTGAGGAGCACTCCTGTTCAGTGACTTCAGGAGGTTTTGGAGTTTTAAATAAAGTGGTGTGGTTTTAAAGAAAGCTTCTTTGAATGGAGGACCTTTGACCCCAGACACACTGCATTTAAACTTATATACAGCAAGTATGATTGTTATTCTGACATAGAAAGAGACTGTCCATGTATTTCAGCTGTGGCTGTCACTAGTAGGTAAACGGGGGTTTTCCGCTATGATTTGACTTGTACTTTTAAATCCTTGTGAGCACTTTTTGTTTTTTGTTGATCCGACTTTTCATTATTGGAATTTTGATTTTTTTTTTTTAAGGAATATTGATTTTACTGAGATACATTTCTGCTTTCAGCTGCTATCAGGTGTATGGGCCTTTAGGGACCCTGATGTATATGTGTACCTTTTAAGTTTTGAGATTTTGTATATTTATATCTGTTTAATCATTTTTTGTGTGTGTATGTATGTTTTAGAAGATAATTAACTAACCCCCCCTGTTTACTAAGCCGCGCTAATACCGACACAGCCCATTCACTTTGAATGGGCTGTGTTGGCATTAGTAAACAGGGGGGTAATTGTGATGTATTTTAGGAGGGTTTTTCAGCCGATGGTGACAATGAGTGCTCCATTGTTCTAAGTAGAATACTTTTGATGGGAACCTGTTGAGGCTTCTTTCTCCTATTGCATTTTTCAAGAGTTCTATGGAATGCTTTTCTACTGTTGCACGTATGAATGGTGAAAGTGTTTACCCATACTCACATTTGGTCTAATGTTCATTGCAGTGAATAGCTGTTGTCATTATGACATTTCAAGTGAACTTGACCCGTTCTGACTCTTAGATCTCCCTCCCCCTCTGCCCCAGCAATAATAGGACTGGTGCAATGAGGAGGTGTTATTAGATATACTCAGCGGGATGGCAGGTGTAGAAATGCAACACCAAGTTTATCTAGGCCAAGAACCGTAGCCCGCTCAAGGTTTCCATATCTCCTTACAATGTGTACGACACTCCAGCCCTTCCCAATAGGTCACTCAGTATCTCCCTTGATTTCCATGGGTGCAAATACTAGATACAGTGGAAGGAGATACTGCAAGGGAGGTAAAGAAGTAGGGGGCAGCAGTGTTAACAAATTTGCCCCCAACAATAGTTGCCAAAGAACTTGGGACCAACGGTGCAGAAGACCTGATTCTTGACTCAAACTGAGGCCTGTTCACATGATAGTACACAGTGCTGCCTCTGATCCTTCACACTGACAGGACAGTTTCTATACAACTACAGTAGTACAGGATTGTGTGAGGAATCATAAGATCAGGTTTGCTCTCCAAGGAATCAGTCTGCTTTACCATTATTTATTTTATTTTTGTTACATTTGTACCCCATGCTTTCCCACTCATGGCAGGCTCAATGTAGCAATAGAGGGTTAAGTGACTTGCCCAGAGTCACAAGGAGTTGCCTGTGCCTGAAGTGGGAATAGAACTCAGTTCCTCAGGACCAAAGTCCACCACCCTAACCACTAGGCCAGTCCTCCATTCCCTTATAGTAAGGCTGGTAGAGTTCTGTACAAGAGAAGAAAGATTTAGCCTTCAGAGAGGGGGGAACTCTTCCAGGCAGCCAATAATGAAGGTTCTTTAGTTGTACAATAGAACGTCATTACCTGGCTCATTCCTTATGTCTTCATAGAGACGTCGATGGACGAAGGATTCTGGTTTCTTTCTCACACAGAGAAAGTAAGCGACCACAGATACCAACACAACTCCCAGAATGGAGCCTATAATGGCCCCAAGTATGACCCCTGTAGAGCTATGGGAATCTGGAAAATAATAAGCAGAATAGAGGCATTACATAGTCACATCTTATACCAAATTACTTTTCCAAAATATCTATTACGAGTTTTAAACTGACTCCAGAAACATTGGTGTTTTTTATTCAAAAGGGTTTAACTGAGCAGGAGAGACTTCTGCCCGTTTAAACCCCACTGAGCCGACCAGCCATCGATATTTATTCACCTTAATCGGGTAGTGCCACTGAATTTCACCGCCAACCAGCCAGGTTAGGGGCAAGCTGGGGGCAGGGTTAGAGCAAAGTGCCAATTTAGCCAGTTTGCATCAATATTCAGTGTGCTGACTGGCTATGCTGACTGGCTAAGTAATCGCATAAAAGTAGGCCAGCAGGATAGCAAAACATCTATTCTAACTTTATACACAAGGTAACCAGTAGGGTCAGTTTTAGACATGGTGGGGCCCAGGGCAGAAATTAAGGAGGGGACCACTGATCCCCTCTCCTCCCCCCTCCCCTTGATCTCCTCACCTGCATTGCTACTATGTACTCCAAGCATCTCTTCCCCTTCTCCCCACCACGGTCCTTCTCCCATCCTTCTCCTCACCTTGTGGTCTTCTTTAACAATGTATTTTTCTTCTCTGAGGGGCCCCAGTGCAGCATCCATTCTCACAAGCTGCCTCCGACTGCACCGAATCTTTCCCTCTCTGTCGCAAATGTGATCTACTCAGGTGGAAATGGGAAATTGCTTCAGAAGAGGGCAGATTGCTGCAGAGAGGAAAAGCTTCAAGGTAGCTTGTGAGGATGGCTGAGAAGGGATATAAATTTTTAAAGAAGATCAGGAAGGTGAGGGGACGAGAGGAGGAGACGCACTGTGGTGGGAAGAAGGGGAAGAAATGCCTGGACCTCGCAGCCCCCTGGAGCTGTGGGGCCTAGGACAGCTGCCCCGTTTGCCCCACCACCACCACCACCAACATTGGCCCTGGTAACCAGGCACCGGTTTGAATATCCACCAGGGCCTGGTTAACTTCCGGGTCAGCACACATACCCGGATATTCAATGCCAGGAGCCATGCAAGCCCCTTGCATCAAATATGTGAAGTGAGATCAGCTCATGGCTGGAAGCAGCTTTCAAGCTACTTACTCCCATTATTGCTTATCATGCATTAACTATTTTATGAAGGGATTTTTTTTGTTTGTTTCCTCAATTTCATTTGCTAAGTTTGTATGTTTATGTTACACTACAAACAAACAAGTTACATGATATTATAAATACAAGCAATATAAAGTTAATAATATAGATAGAAACTAAAATGCGCACATTAATCCATAATGTAAGAATATCACATTCAGCATGCACAAAATTCGGCTGCTCCTTTGGCATTTCCCTGGCAATGGAGGGTAATAATAATCAGCAGCTGGAACGAGTGTTTCTGACAGATGTCAGAAAGCAGAAGCTAGTTGGCAAGGTTTGGTCTCTGCTCAGTTGTGGTCGTCCATGTGCCTGGGACTATTTTCAGGTGCTGGAATCTATGACAGCAACCATGGAGGTGGTTCCCTGGGTGTGAGCTTCAGTTGTAACAGTCTTTGCTCCATTGGTGGTGGGAGGCGGGGCTGGTGGTTGGGAGGTGGGGCTAGTGCTGGGCAGACTTCTACGGTCTGTGCCCTGAAAATGGCAGATACAAATCAAGGTAAGGTATACACAAAAAGTAGCACGTATGAGTTTATCTTGTTGGGCAGACTGGATGGACCGTGCAGGTCTTTTTCTGCCATCATCTACTGTGTTACCACGTTAGTATGTTAGTTCACTGTCAATGAACACTAGTTGCCACTGAAGAGACAGCACAACCAGCCATTAAAGGGTTACAGATTCATGCCAAAATCTGGAGGACCCCCACTGCCAATTGTAGGAAATCTAAGAATCAGCTGGAAGGACACTTCGGTTTAGCTCTGAGGACTTGATACAGGGCAGGTCACCGAGTCACAACCAACATCATTTATTTATTAACAGTATTTAAAGCTCACACAATCTAAACATTCTCAGTGAGTTACTATTACTGGTTAGGTGCTGGTTTGGAATAGATACAACCCAACTTTGATTCGGTATTGTATTGTGGAACTGCAGGATGTGTGAAAGCTTTAGTAATGATGGCTATACAAGTAACAGCGTACAGTGTTGGAGCTGTGGCACGGTTTGTTTTGTGAAGCTCTGGAGTTGGTGCTATCGGATCTCTGTAATAGACAATGGGAATGGCATTCTTGGTGGCAGCATCTGACTGGAATAGGAGGGCCTGGTACTGGACATTTCAATCCCTATTCTTAAGGTACCACCATGCAAATTTCAAGAAAGCCTTTTGGTATAGTTTGGGGTGGGCACAGAGGGATAGTGCTATTCTGAATGTTGCAGATGCTGATGCTGAACTGGTCCCCCTGGTTCCATTCTCAATATTAGGGGGTCTTTTACTGAGGCACACTCATGTTTTTAGTGCACGCTAAAATTGGCTGCACGCTAAACGGTAGAGATGCCAATGCATTCCTATGAATTCCAATTGAGAAACCACTATCAGATAAATATGTGGGGACTAAAGTATAGATACGATTTTACATAATGTCCCAAACATCAAACCTCAGTCATAAATTTCTTTCAAACTGCAATTGGAAATATACTGTATTGTTCTGTATGGAGATCATCAGATATAGCTGCAACTCACACCATATGAACAACAGTGTTCTTTTTACATCTGAGAAAATGGTTGTGGTGCAAATCATCATAGGATCACCTTTATTTTCTTAATTCTTATTTTCTTATTTTTATATCTTTCATTATGACATAGCTGTCTAATATACCAACAGCACTTATATATCAATAACGTGATATATATCAAAAATGCATTCCTATGGGCATCTCTAACGTTTAGCGTGCACTCAATTTTAGCACGCGCCAGAAACATGAGTGTGCCTTAGTAAAAGACCCCCTTACTTCCTTACACTCCCCCCCCCCCCCAAAAAAAAAAGAAAAAGTACATAAGAAACCAGGTAAACTATTCTTATGAACAGAGAGAATTGTTTTCTTCTCTGTGCTGTTATTTTGGACCTACATATGACTGCCAATCTTTCAAATATCTCATGCATTCACTGTAATGGGAGGAGTGTTTGCTGGTTCTGCCCTTTTTTACCTGCTAACAAACACAAATTCAACAGTCTTAAATGCCATCAGCACTCCATTACCTCTAGAAAAAAAGTTGTTTTAAGACTCCTTCCCAGAAAGACATGGGGAAGAAGTCCCTAGCAGTGCTTGCTGTTAAATCTTAGGGATGTGAAACTATCCATACTAGCATGGTAATATTGAAAAATAATGCAGACCAGAACAGCTGTGAACACCTCGCTTCATGTTCACATTTTCATCATTAGGAAAAGGTTTCTGTGTGCTAGACATGCCAAAAAATAGATTAGAAAGGGTGTTTTCCACAGTTCCCTGCCCTGAGGCAACAGAGGGGAGAGTCACAATCCAGAATTTGACAAATGACAATTTAATTTTTTTTAAGTTAGGGCTTAATCACTTAAAACATATTTGCTCAGTAATTGTGTTGCATTCCACAAATAAATCAAAACATTGTCACAGCCATTATCATTCCTTTTAAGAAGGAAGAGCAAGACTGCTTTTGTGGCTTGTTAAGGTAAGAATGTGTAGATCTTCTCACTGATGCTTGTCTGACCCCTCACCACTTCACTGGCTCCCTATCCGTTTTCGCATCCTGTTCAAACTTCTTCTACTAACCTATAAATGTACTCACTCTGCTGCTCCCCAGTATCTCTCCACACTCGTCCTTCCCTACACCCCTTCCCGTGCACTCCGCTCCATGGATAAATCCTTCTTATCTGTTCCCTTCTCCACTACTGCCAACTCCAGACTTCGCGCCTTCTGTCTCGCTGCACCCTACGCCTGGAATAAACTTCCTGAGCCCCTACGTCTTGCCCCATCCTTGGCCACCTTTAAATCTAGACTGAAAGCCCACCTCTTTAACATTGCTTTTGACTTGTAACCACTTGTAACCACTCGCCTCCACCTACTCTCCTCTCTTCCTTCCCATTCACATTGATTGATTTGATTTGCTTACTTTATTTATTTTTTGTCTATTAGATTGTAAGCTCTTTGAGCAGGGACTGTCTTTCTTCTATGTTTGTGCAGCGCTGCGTACGCCTTGTAGCGCTATAGAAATGCTAAATAGTAGTAATAGTAGTAGTAGTTGTCTCCTCAACCTCTTCCCACCTATTCCCCCACCCCTGACACACACTTTACCCCCACTCCCCACCACCTCCTCTGATACACACACTTTACCCCCCCAACCACCTCCCCAACACACACTAGCCCCACCCCCCACCCCCACCTCCCCTGACACATACACTTTCTCCCCACTCTCCACCACCTCCCTCACACACACACTCTTTATCCCACCCCCCACCATCTCCGCATTCACACACACTTTATCCCCACCCCACTGGCTCCCCGATACTCATACTTTACCCCCACCTCCACCACATCCCCAACACACACTCTTTATCTCCATCCCTCACCACTTCCCCTGACACACACACTTTACCCCTACCTCCCACCATCTCCCCTGACACACACTCACACACTTTACCCCCACTCCCCACTACTTCCCCTACACACACACTTTATCCCCATTCCTCACCACCTCCCATGAAACACATAGTTTACCCCCACCACCTCCTCTCCACACATACACTTTACCCCCCACTCCCCACAACTTCCCCCCCACACACACACTTTATCCCCACCCCCACTGCCTATCCTGACACACACACTTCATCCCAACCCCCACCACCTCCCCAAAACACACTTTATCCCCACCACCTCCCCAACACACATACTTCATCTCCACCCCTCACCACTTCCCCTGACACACACTTCATCTGTACCCCCCATCATTTCCCCCAACACACATTTTACCCCCACCCTCACCACCTCCCCAGCACACACACTTTATCTCCACTCCTCGCTGTTTCCCCTGACACACAGTTCATCTGCACCACCACTGTTTCCCACAATATACACATGTTACAGCACCACCTCCCCTACACACACACTTTATCCCCTCCCCCACCATTTTCCCTAACACACACCCTTTACCCCCACCCCACACTGCCTCACCTGACATACACACTTTACCCCACCCCGCACTGCCTCCCCTGACATACACACTTTATCTCTTTCCCCAACATTTCCCCCAACACACATACTTTACAACATCCTCCACCACCTCCCCAACACACACACTTTATCTCCACCCCTCACCGCTTCCCCTGACACACACGCTTTATTCCCTCCCCCAACGATTCCCCAAACACACATACTTTACCCCCACCCCGCACTGCCTCCCCCTATACACACACTTTATCCTCAACACACGCGCTTTGGACTAGATTCAGTAAATGGTGCTCAAATTTGGGTGCTAAAAAAAAATTAGCTCTGAGCACTATTCAATAAACAAATAGTTGGGTGTTGTTTATAGAACAGTGCTTACTGCCAGGATCCGCTCCCAATTTTGGGTATGAAGTCTGTATTCTGTAACACTGCACACGTTTAGTGAACACCACGACCCGTCCAAGATGTTCTCATGGTAATCCCCCTTTTCAGTTGTGCACTGAAAAATTTGCACACGCATTTTTTTAGAATGGTGCTAGCAAAATGCATGTGTGAATTGTGGGGTCCTTTTACCAAGCTGTGGAAAAAGGGCCCTCTGCTAGCAGCGGGTGCCATTTTTCCCATATGCCAAATCCAATTTTTTTACAGTCAGTAAAAGCCCCCCTCTCAAAAATAAAAATAGCCACGCAGTGAGATAACTCTTTTTGTCTTTTGTGTGACCATGTGATGAGGCACCCTTACCGCCACACATTGAAGTGGCAATAAAGTTTCCCGCGCTAACCTGGCAGTAACCGGGCAGCACATAGAAATGCCCAATTAGCGCCAGTTTATTGCCGTGCAAGTCATTTCCAGGGTTTTTCTTTTTCCCACGGAAATGGCATGTACTCAGGGTGGGGCTACTGCCGGCAGCTGCGTTGAGACAGCAGTAGTCCTGGAAGAGCGAGCGGTAAGCCTGCATTGGGCTTACTGCCACTCTGTAAAAGGGCCTCTCAGATTATTGCCAATTAGCATCCAATTATTGGTTAACTGACATTCCTCAATTAAATTGTGCACACACCCAAATTTGCACATGCAATTTTGAGTGCCATTTGTAGAATTTGGGTGTTTACCCCCACCCCCTCCACCTCCCCTGACAAACACACTTTACCTCCACCCCACAGCCTCCCTGACACACACACTTTAGCACCCACCTCCCCTGACACACACAATTTACCCCACCATCTCCGCTAAAAACACACTTTATCCCCCCCACACTGTCTCCCCGACACATAACTTTACCCCCAACCCCTACTGCCTCCCCTGACACACACTACCCACCCCACCACATCCCCCAAAACACACACTTTATCCTCACTCCTTCGACCACCTATCCCGACATACACATTTTACCCTCACTCCCCATCACCTGCCCGGGCACACTCACTTTTTGTTGTATTTAAGGAGCAGTTTTCAGAGTCTGCTATCAGACCAGGTCTGTGAGTTTCTATCTTTAGACTTTATACCCATTTTCAAAGAAAAAGCAAAAAAAGGTTTCCATGACATTTTTCATTATGGCTGAAATTAAATGCAATGAGGGACATTATGCGTAGTTTTAACATATTGAAAAGAACAATTTTCACATACAATAAATGGCTTTGAAAATTGTCCCCTAAAAGTTTTTTTTTGAACGATAGTGGCAAACAATTATTTTGACCTGTCTAATGGTGCTATTTTAATTAATTGTTTCCCTGATACTTAGAATGCTTAACACCAATCAATGACAGCTGACTAAAACATTAGAACGTCACAGTCAGTCACAGCTCTTCATTTCAGTGACCCATTTGATTGTGTAAAGTATCTAAAAGTAGAGATGGGTCAGAGCAGCCTTAGTGATTCATGCTCAGAATTGGTGAGTCATGATTTTAGCTATTCAGGATGTGTCTTCATCTCTTTCTCTCTCTTTATGAGTCCTGCTTCATGTTTGTGCTGCATGTGCCCTTTCATACCAACAATTACACCTGCTGAATACCATCAAAATACAATGCACCATCAATATTAAGATATAAAATCATAACACTAAAATGCAATCATAATTGTGATGTTTGTGCTGTTTGTTTCCTAATAATATGGGGGAATGAATGTTGATTAGTATAAAGAAATTCTGAATAAATAAAACATAAACCAATGCATATCCCAAACCCATCTTTTCCTCTCAGTAGTGATGGGGCAGAGCTATGTACCATAATGTCACATATTACTTAAAATACCTAATCACCCTCCATTTCACTTAACTAGCAGCCATCCGAAAACACCCTATCATAGATTTTCAAAAATCTATGCCCATTATTATAGAATACACTCACTCTGCACCTAATGTAGGCCTCGGGATTTGGGCAAAGTGAAACATGGCCTATATGAATGTGACCAAATTTGGTCATGTGCAGAGGCGCTCAGCATATTCTATATAACGCGCTGAAATTTAAGCCAACTCTGTAAAATTTAGGCGTGCTTTAGAGAATACACCTAGGTTGTTTTTTTTACCACGCAGATTTTTCAGGCACCATATAGAGAATCTAGCCCTTAGGTGGCAATTGCATAAGCAGGCGCCTCAGCCTAGACACACCAATGCCCTGCGTGCATACAGAGGGATTCTATAAATGCTGCTTAAAACTGTGTGCACCCAAGGCTGCATGGGTGGGTCATGGGTGTTCACTAAAGATGTGTGCAGTATTAGAAAATTTGGGGGATCTATGTCTAATTTAGGTGTGAGGATTTATACCAGGTTTCAGTTGGTTTAAATCCTCCCACCCAAACTTGGACGCGTATCCCGGTGCTAGGTGCTTTTTTATAAATGGCACCCAAATTGGAGCACAGTTTCTAGAATAGTGCACAGCACTCACTGTTTTCAGTGTCCAAATTTGGGCACCATTTATTGAATGTAGTCCTTAGTGTCAATTTCATTATCGAATATTGGTGGATGTCGGCATTAGCACACCCTTGTTTAGGCGCACCATCTTACACCATGTCAATGGCAGGCATAAGTTGGTGCAGCAATCGATGCATGTAGTTGGTAGCATTCTGTAAACATATACCTGGGAGACACATGCTCTGCCCATGTGTCACCCCTCTCCCCTTGCAGTTAGGTGCTACCTTATAGAATAGCACCAAATGCACATAGACACCTGTCTATTAATGGCACCTCCCTCTAGGTGCCACTTTATAGAGTTGCTCCCTTATACGTGTAGTATTTGCAGCCCTTTTTGTTTTTTTCACTAGGTAGTGTACTGGTGTTTTAGAGCCTGGTGTAATTATAGTGCTGCCTTTCTACGCATAAGGTTGTAGCTCGTCCTGTCCTTGGAATTAGTGCTGTTATGGTTTGGTAAGGTTATGAGTGGGTTTTTGCACAAGTTTGTGTATAGTGTTTTGCAGTGGAGAGATTGTGTTTTGGCCTTACTGAGGTGGCACCAAAACATCAGAAAAGGTGTAGAGCCTAAATCATGACACACTACCTCTTGAAGGATCTACATATAGTGTAGGGACCCAGCCCGGTGGCGGACGGAGGGGAGCGGGTGGAGGGGGGAGCGGCGGTGACCTCGGGGGGGGGGGGGCAGGGGCGGCCTTGTCCCAGGCCCAGCCCAGTCTCTCGGCGGCCCTGCTCAGTACACAAGGTAAGGGAGATATGCACCTGGGAGCAATTTTTGAAGTCCACTGCAGTGCCCCCTAGGGTGCCCAGTTGGTGTCCTGGCATGTCAGGGGGACCAGTGCACTACAAATGCTGGCTCCTCTCATGACCAAAGGGCTTGCATTTTGCCGGGTTTGAGATGGCCGGGCCTGGTTACCATTATGGCCGAAAACCAAAGCCGGCCATCTCTAAACCCGGCCATCTTTTTCGATAATACGGTTGGCTCTGCCCCTTTGTGGAGCCGGCCCCGAAGATGGCCGGCCATATAGATGGCCGGCGCCGTTTGATTATGCCCCTCTATGTGCCTTAATAAAATCGGCACTGAGACCCGGTTCCTGAATCAGGTGTAAATGTATGCATGTACTCTACACATTTACCCTTGTATGTTAGAAAATAACTTCATACATCACAGCTCTGCCCCTGCTTCATCCATGATCCTTTAGGATAGTAGAGCCACTGAAGAGACAGCACAGGGCGAGCCATTATAGACTTACAGATTCATGCAAAAATCTGGAGGACCCCCACTGTCAAGTGTAGGAAACCTACAGGCAGCTCTAAGGAGCAGCTGCAGGAACACTTCATGCATAAAGTGCACAGCATCTTGTCCATGCTCATACTTACATGAACCTATCTGCAGGAGTGTTAGAAAATGCCTCTAACCTGTAGGTAAATCTTTATAGAATAATCCCTAAAATGCTGTTTTACCTGCAGAAATAGTTTTCAAAATGGCCTCCTTGACCGACTATAGTTAGTCCTTACCTTTTTCTTTTCCTTGGGAATCTTCCGATGAGTTGTTAATCTGGGTGGTTGCTTGAGGGGTGCTTATGAGAGTGGTGCTGCTCTCCAGTGTATGGCTGCTCACTGTTCTTGTTGTTTCTGATATATGTGTTGTATTTTTGCTGTTTGTAGTTGCCACAGCTGATGAAGCAGTGGAGTTTTGAGTAGATGCTGAACTGTTGCCTGAGATGCTTATGGTAGAATTGGTTGGCCAAGAGGTCACTGCTGAAAGGGTTCCATTAGAAGGTGAATCTGTGGATGTGTATGAAGTAACATTGCTAATAGCTGGATTACTGGTTGAAGATAAATTTGTGATTCCTGGAGACGTGACATCTGTCAAAAAGTGAGAGCTAGTCCAGTTAGAAATACCTGTAGTATTTTCGCTGGATGGAGGAGGAGTGGATTGGTGTGGTACATACTTATTTGTTGAGATATTTGTACTGATCCTGATTGTAAGGTTGTACACATTTGTTGGTTCTGTTACATCCACTATAGTTTCATTATTTGTCCTTGATGATGTGGTGTTTGTTCTTGTGGTTATGGCAGAGTCTAATATTCCAGGACTAGA
The DNA here is from genome assembly GCF_901765095.1 of Microcaecilia unicolor. Taxonomy (NCBI): domain Eukaryota; kingdom Metazoa; phylum Chordata; class Amphibia; order Gymnophiona; family Siphonopidae; genus Microcaecilia; species Microcaecilia unicolor. Next base: position 145,085,651 of record NC_044034.1, on the reverse strand, counting down.
AGCGGTTGCCATGGCTGTAGATGTTGCATGATGATAAGATTCAGTAGATGTGTGTGTAATACTGACAGCGGTGCTCTTTTCACCATATGCACTCATCCACTGGAAGTTGCCCAACAACAAAAAAGAAAGTATTCCAAAGGCACAAGGCATAGTGCTGACCATGGTCTTAATGTTTGCTGCTCTTGCACAAACCTTGTAAAAGAAAACATTTTTAATAGCTTAATTTATAGTTGAATGAAGCAAAAACAGAGGGAATAAACAACACATTGTCAAAAGAAAAACAATGAAAGTGAAATTGGTCAATTGGTGGAATGAAAGAAGCAAACTTTATTGAAGACCCGACATTGAGTGTGTTTCAGTAACTTGTCTGCATCAGGGGTCTGTATAAATGTACATATATATTTGAAAAATAATTTTCAATACACACTCATATTCAGATGTTGTTTATAGTTTATTTAAATTTGATAAACCACTTATTCACAAAATGCGACCACAGCAGGTCACAATAATCAAATATCTAAAAATGCAAAAAGGAAAAGCAACTCCAGTAATTAAAAAGGACAGCACAATCATACCAGTCCATTCAATCCCAACCTAAAACAATTTTAAAGAAAAAAATAGAAAGAAAGAAATAGAAATAATAAAATATAAAACACAAATAACTTAAGCTCGCCTCTCTGGGAGGGCAACCTGAAAAGCCTGAGAAAAGAAATAAGATTTAAGATGACACTTAAAACATGGTAATGATCCCATTTTGCGGAGAGCCCGCAGAAGGGCATTCCACAATGTTGATGCTAAATTTACAAAATGCCCTTTCCAGGTAGGTTCCAGTCAAGAATTTTTCAACTCCAGAACCCTCAACAAACGGCCTTCCCCAGGACGCAAATCCCCTCAAAGCTCATATGGAACCAATAAATCTGTCATTATTGGAAGAGTCTTACTATAATACGCCTTGCAAAAGTATATTAACATAAATATGTAGTAAAAGTACAAATAATCATATGCTACACCGGCCTATTATGAAACTATAAGAAGCACCTTATTTTATTGGCTCCTTTCTTGTGGAATAGGTTTCCATTACATTAAGAGCTGAGCCTTCATTAAAGAGCTTTAAGACAGCTCTGAAAACCCATCTTTTAAAAAATATTTAGGGGTCCTTTTTCAAAGGCGCATACGGCCTTATGCACATCCGCCAAATCGGCATTACCACCCAGCTAACGCATGCCCCAGGCGGTAATTCGCACCAAAAAATAGATGTTTTTCTGCAATAATGGAACAAAATGAAAATGTCTAGGGTCAAAATTAAGACGTTTTTGGCTATACGTGTTTCAATCACGACTAAGAGCCCTATTTACTAAGGTGAACTAGCCGTGTAGATGCCCATAGGAATATTATGGGCATCTACACAGTTATCACACGCTAATGTTTAGCGCCTGCTAAAAATGCTAGCGTGGCTTAGTAAACAGGGCCTTAAATTACCAAAAGGTGCCCTGAAAGGCCATTGGCGGGATTAAGGCATAATACCCCCTTACTCTCCCAGTGGTCACTGACCACTCCCAGCCCCCTAAGATGTGACAGTAATACTCAGTGCATCTTTTCTAGCAAAAAAGGTGCCGGTACTCAAATGCTAGGCCACCCTTCTGGGGTGGGGTGATCACTGAGGGATCCACCCCACAATAGCCAGGCCCCCTGCAACCAGTCACAGAACCTATGACAAGGCAGAATTGGTGTGTAGAGCCTGAGCTCTTTCATTAAAACTTGGGGTCCTTGGGTCAATTTTAGCAGACAATGAAAAAGGTGCCGGTACTCAGTACCCCCACACAAAAAAGCCCTGGTAATACTACATACCAGGCTCTATGACAGCTTCAGATATGATGGTATTCCTATTAGAGCAGCAAGCAGGTCCCAGGAGTAACCTTGTGGTCAGTTCAGTGGGTTGTAGAGAAGGGGACCCACTACCATATCCCATACTTGTGGTGGAATGTGTGAGCCCTCCAAAAAATGCTATATATAGGTGACACCTGCAGGCATATGAGCTATTGTAGTGATGTACGGTTGAGTACAGCAGGTTTTTTGTGGGTTTTGAAGGCCTCACCATTTAATATAAGGAGGTAATGGTGAGAGATGTGCCTGGTACCTTTTATGTGAAGTGCACTGCAGTGCCCCTTAGGGTGCCCCACTGCTCTGCCGGGATGTCTGTGTGGCCAGTCTACTAAGAATGCTGCCCCCCCACCCCATATATCACAATGGCTTGTTTTTATATGTTTTTCCTTTGGAATTTTTTTTTTTTTTTCAAAAATGGTACTAAAAGACGCACTGAACACAACAACATCTAGCAAATGGCCATTTTCAAAACAAAAGACTGGACATTTTTCTGGTTTGAAAATGGCAAGGTGCCCTACTGGAGTTTTGGATCACAAAATGTCCAAAATCGGATTTAGGCGCCATTCCAAAAATGCTCCTCCACACTGTATAGGTCAAAACAATAAAGAATTAATTACAAAGAAAAAACATTGAAAAGAAGAACAGGTCTCTAACAACAGAAGTTGTCTATAAATGGCATTATCAAAATATGAGGCAGCATAGAATAAAACATGTATGAATGAAAAATAAAAAAGTGTGTTTCATAAATGGAAACTATAATACCATTCCCAAACACAGGTTCCCTTTTACAGAGCAGTGGTAAGCCCAATGCAGGCTTACTGTTTGCTCTTAAGGGACTACTGTCAGCCCAAACCAGCCGCTGGCGGTAGTCCTGCCTCGAGTGTGCGCCATTTCCAGGGGAAAATGAAAACCCCCAGAAATGGCTTGTGCAGCGGTAACCATGTTTGTCTGGGGACTTTTTACCCGCTGTGGTAAAAAAAAAGCCCTGGCGCATAGGGAAAATGGCCCCTGTCACTAGCGCAGGGCCCTTTTTCCCGCAGCTTGGTAAAAGGACCCCACAATTAGTTGCCCAGTATTTCCTGTGTTATACAAGTCTCATTATCAGGTTTATTTTCGAAAGAGAAGGACGCCCATCTTTTGACACAAATCGCATGATGAGCGTCCTTCTCATAGGGTCGTCCAAATCGGCATAATCGAAAGGCAATTTTGGGCGTCCTCAACTGCTTTCCATCGCGGGGATGACCAAAGTTCCCGGGGGCATGTCAGAGGCGTAACACATGGGCGTCCTCGACCTATAATCGAAAAAGGAAGGGCATCCCTGACGAGCACTTGGACGACTTTACTTGGTCCTTTTTTTGTTACGACCAAGCCATGAAAAGGTGCCCGAACTGACCAGATGACCACCGGAGGGAATCGGGGATGACCTCCCCTTACTCCCCCAGTGGTCACTAACTCCCTCCCACCCTCAAAATAATTCTTTAAAAATATTTTTTGCCAGCCTCTATGCCAGCCTCAAATGTCATACTTAGGTCCGTCGCAGCAGTAAGCAGGTCCCTGGAGCAGTTTTAGTGGGTGCAGTGCACTTCAGACAGGTGGACCCAGGCCCATACCCCCCCTACCTGTTACACTTGTGGTGGTAAATGTGAGCCCTCCAAAACCCACCAGAAACCCACTGTACCCACATCTAGGTGCCCCTCTTCACCCATAAGGCTATGGTAGTGGTGTACAGTGGTGAGTAGTGGGTTTGGGGGGGGGTTGGGGGGGGGTTGCTGTGTGTCTCAAGCTGATCCAGCCCTTCTGTGTCCTAGAATACACTCTTTCTGAAAGTCACTTTGCTTAGCTTATCTCACTGTTCTTACCTGCCGTACAAGGTCAGTTCAGACTTTATCTACCATTTCAACACATTTCCTGATTATTATTAGCCTTTCTCAAGTGCAAAAAGCACTGAAGCTTTACATGTCTTTTGGGACCTTTTCCACTTTTGCAAAATGTCAAGTGATTAAAGCAAAGTGAGTTTACTAAATTCCCTTTGACTGTTTCACCTTGGCTGTAATTTGATACTTGAAATGGAAAAGACTCAGAGGTCATGTGAACGTCAAGTTCGGTCTGAATTCTGTGAAGCACCTCATTACGCCAAATATTTCTGCAAGTATTGGAGATGAGGTACGAAAGATCAGACACTAGGAAACGACCACAAAAGATCCTGGCTGTTTTCCTCATTCATTGTCCCTCAATCCTCTCCTTTCATCTGTCTCGACATCTTCCATAAAGTTCAACAAATGTAACAGCTGCAGGGACACCCACATCCTTTTCCCTTTTCCCTTTTCCCATAACCTACTTTTCAGTTTTTCACATATTTGAACACAAACTCTGCTTTTAACTCATCCATCATTTTAACTTCAGAACATAAAATGTTCTGTTGCAATATCTTTAACTCTTTTTCCACATCCATAAATTTCACCAAGTTCAGAGCAAATCATAAATTCACTGCCATTTCAAATCAGTGTATATTAAGAAAACAAAAAATATCTGATGTGGAAATTCCTTCTCTGAGAAAGAAAGCAAGGTGTCCTCATTATACCTATTCACTGATTAAAACAATACAATAAAATCCGATAGTGTATGTATAAATGTTTATTTGCACTAACTAAAATGAAATAAATACCTATGTGATTTGATTGTAAAGTGAGAGCACACATGTACAAATTAATTGTCTTTTTTCCCAATGGACACAAACGGAGGGAAAAGCCTTCCCTAAATACAGGTATCCTCGGTTCATATGTAATATATTTTCAGATCTAGCAATTGCACTGCCCTCATTTCTAATCAAACATTCTGTACAAAAGGGTCTGGTGAATAGCTGGAGTCAGCCTTTCAGAAATCTGTTCAGCTACAATTTGAAGCTTTTAAAAGAACAAACACTCACCTTGTTATCCTCCAAGCTGTCTAGCTACGAATGCAAGCTGGGTTTAAGGCAGACTGGAGTAGACACTGCCAAGCCGGGAAAGAAGAAAGCAGGTGACTTGGACACTGTGTCATGGGCAGGAATCTAAGGTGCACACAGTAGATTAGGTGGGGCAGTGTTTCCTCATGTGTAACAGAGCACCTGGGAACTTGATTGACCTCATTCTTCCCTTGTGGCCATTGTAACTTTTCCTGAGCTCAATAAGTTTTTGGCAACAAAGGTTACAATTACTCGTGGCGCCATAGAGATTTTTCATAAGGTAGTAACACAGGCCATTTGGTTATTTGTCAATGGTCCAGTTGCAAAGGAAATGGACAGCAGGAAAACTCGGAGCTGGTTTTGGTGCAACTAAATTTGCAGTGTGTGTGATTCACCAAAGCTAAGACTTAAATCATTCTGATGTGACATAAATTTAACATGCATTGTCTACCTCCTCTGAAACTCTCTCCGGCGATAAGGTAAAACGTCAGGTGTAGCAGGTTATGCAGGTATTTTGCAAAATTAGTTTCAAATGGAACAATCAGTTTATATCCACTGGGCCACAGCCAAAGAGTCTAGATAAAAATAGCTGCTTTTTCACATCTGAACAGAAACTCCTATATTAAGAAAAGAAAAACAACTTCCTTGTACGAAGGAAAAAAGGCCTCTTGCTATTGAGCAGCCCCGATTTAGAAAGTCAGAACTGAGATGTGCAGGTCAGGATGTCTCAAGTTTCACCAGTATTTCAGAACAGAATCTGTCGACCTGGAGCCTGCTCTAAAACACAGCAGAAATGGACATTTATGTACTGGGTACAAACATCTATTTTAGAAAAAAAAGTCAAAAATTTCAACAGGGTGAAAGTCAGTTTATGAACATGTATGTGCCTGCACATATGTGTTTATCTTAGTCAGTGTAGAAATATAAACATGTATTTTCCTGACACTGTCACAGAGACTGGTATCCCTTGCTAGTTTGGCTTTTGAGGGGGGGGGGGAGACAAAAAACACTGGTGGATACAGGAGGCAGCATCACCTAATCCCTCCAGTGCAGTGCTGCTCAATCAAAGCAGTTTGCCAAAAACTAAGGGGCCCTTTAAATAAGATGCTTAGGCACCTACGTGCAACCAATGCGTGCCATTTCGGAACTACCGCCTGGCTACCCCGTGGCCCAGGCGGTAATTTCATTCTTTACGTGTGTCCACTATATTTTATTTTCTGGCATGTAATGCTACCCGGGCAGTAATCGGCATTGTACGCATGCTGATGATTACCTCCCGGTTAATGCGTGAGACCTTACCGCTAAGTGAACAGGTGACGGTAAGGTCTCAGGCCCAAAATGGGCACGCGCCAATTTTAATTTTGCCGCACTTCCATTTTTGGCAAAAAAAGGCCTTTTTTGCAAGTGTGCTGAAAAATGGACCTGTGCGCATCCAATACACACGTCTACACCAGCGCAGGCCACTTTTCAGCGCACCTTAGTAAAAGGACCCTTAAATGTGCCTGGTAGCTTACCTGCTATCAATCTGTTAGGACATCGACATTTATTCCCCTTCTGATTTAGGGAATAAACATGTATCTTTTAGGCACACCCTAGCCCCACCCAAAACAACCCAGACCAGTGGTTCCAAATCCTGGTCCTGGAGGCACCCCAGTCAGTCAGGTTTTCAGGATCTCCACTATGAATGAGAGAGATTTGCATGCAGTGGAGGCAGTGCATACAAATCTCTTTCATGAATATTCATTGTGGATATCCTGAAAACCTGACTGGCTGGGGTGCCTGCAGGACCAGGTTTGGGAATATGCCCTCTCACCATTTCAACGCACTTGGATTTATGACATGCATATTCCAGTTTGTAAAATGGAAACTTAGATATTTATGGTAAATAAATGTTTACATGCTGATTCATGTATATCTCAAATGCAAACAGGGCTTCTAAAATTATCACCTCTCTGTAGTAATATTACGCATGAAAGCCATACACAGAAGAATTTAATACATGGTAAATTCTCTCCAATCAATAATCAGCCGATGACAGTCGGTGTTTTCTTAAACACTGACTGTAGCCAACTAAATTAGCCCTTGATATTCATCATCATGCCATGTCCAGGCACTGGCTTTGAATATCTGCTGCTAAATGAAACTGAAAAAGCCCCTGAAACGTATACAGGTCCCGACTGTTATTCAACTGGGACCCACATAAGACACTCAATGAAAAACAATTGCACAGTTTAACTTTCTGTTAAATTAACTTGAAAAGTGAAACCAGAAACAAGTGGCTTGGCAACCCATTCCAAACTTAACCATGCAGCCAAACTTTTAAGTACCCTCTTCTTGTTACTAGTAAAAACAAAATATTCAAACTTAAAGTGAGTAAAAGCATATTGTTTTACTAAACAAAGTCCTAATGGAAAAGGTTAAGAATTCCAATCTCAGATTTTTTTTCAGAGATTTTACCTACTTAGGAACTTTAAGAACATAAGAATAGCCATACTAGTTCAGACCAAGGGTCCATCTAGCCCAGTATCCTGCTTCCAACAATGGCCACTACAGGTCAAAAGTACCTGGCAGAAACCCAATTAGTAGCAACATTCCAGAATCCTAAATGGAAGCAAGATTCTGGAATCCTAAACAGTGGCAAGATTATGGAATCCCAAAGAGTAGCAACATTCCATGCTACCAATCCCAGGGCAAGCAGTGCCTTCCCCATGTCTGTCTAATAGCAGACTATAGACATTTCCTCCAGGAATCTGCCCAAACCTTTTTAAAGCCAAATACACCAACTGCAATTACCATATCCTCTAGCAACGAGTTCCAGAGCTTAACTATTCTTTGAGTGAAAAAATATTTCCTCCTATCCATGTAATTTCATTGTGTCCCCTAGTCTTTGTACTTTTGAAAGAGTGAAAAACCGATTCACTTTTACCTGTTCTACACCACTCAGGATTTTGTATATTTCAAACATATTCCCCCTCAGCTGTTTCTTTTCCAAGCTGAAGAGCCCTAATCTCTTTAGCCTTTATTCATTTTGGCCGCTCTTCTTTGAACCTTTTCTAATTCTGCTATATCTTTTTTGAGATACTGCAACCAGAACTGAACTCCATGGAGGTCACACCATGAGCGATACAGAGGCATTATAATATTCTTGGTCTTATTTACCATCCCTTTCCTAATAATTCCTAGCATCCTGTTTACTTTTTTGGCCTCTGCTGCACACTGGACAGAAGATTTCAGCATATTGTCTACAATGATACCTAGATCTTTTTCTTGGGAGCTGACTCCTAAGGTGGACCCTAGAATCAAGTAACTATGATTTGGAATAATCTTTCTAATGTGCATCATTTTGCATTTGTCTACATTAAATTTCATCTCCACTTGAATGCCCAGTCTTCCAATTTTCTAAGGTCTTCCTGCAATTTTACATAGTCCGCATGTGTTTTGACAGCTTTGAATAGTTTTGTGCCGTCTGCAAATTTAATCACCTTACTTGTTCCTATTTCCAGATCATTCATAAATATGCTAAATAGCACTGATCCCAGTACAAATCCGTGGGGCACTCCACTATTCTCCATTGAGAGAAATGGCCATTTAACCCTATCCTCTGTTTTCTGTCTAATAATCAATTCCTAATCCACAACAGAACATTGCCTCCTATCCCATTACTTTTTAATTTTCTCAGGAGTCTTTCATGTGGAACTTTGTTAAAAGATTGCTGAAAATCAAGATACATTGCATCAGTCAGCTCACCTTTATCCACATGTTTATTCATGACTTCAAAGAAGTGAAGCAAATTGGGGAGGCAAGATTCCCTTTCGCTGAACCCATGCTCTCTCTATCCCATTAATCCATGTTTGTCTATGTGTTCCACAATTTTATTCTTTATAATAGTTTCCACTATTGTGCCCAGAACTGACGTCAGGTTTACCAATCTGTAATTTCCTGGATCACCCCTGGAACCCATTTTAAAAATCACCATTACATTGGCCACTTTCCAATCTTCATGCACGAGGAATGATTTTAACAATAGGTTATAGATCACTAACAGAAGATCAGCAATTTCATGTTTGAGTTCTTTCAGTAACCTGGGATGTATACCAACTGGTCCAGGTGATTTATCTCTTTAAGTTGACTATTTAGCTCTGTACGTCTTCCAGATTCACTAAGATTTCTTTCCATTCCTCCACATCATCACCCTTGAAAAGCATTTCTGGTACAAGTAGATCTCTTGCATCTTCTTCCATAAAGACTGAAGCAAAAAATTCATTCAGTCTCTCTGCTATGGCTTTGTTATCCCTGAGTGCCCCTTTTGCACCTTTGTGATCTAACAATCCCATGGATTTCCTCACAGGCTTTCTGATTCTGAAAAAGATGTTACTTTGTGTTTTTGCCTCCGTGGCAAGTTTTTTTTCATATTCTCTTGTAGCCTTCTTTATCAATGCTTTCCATCTAGCTTTCCAGTGCTTATGTTGCTTCTTATTTTCTGTTTCTGTGAGTCTTGTCTTGACTCTTGACGTCCGCATGTAGGAACGTAGGAACGTGCAGGATGTCAGGACTCACAGAAGCAGAATCCAGATCTGCAATGCGCCGGAGACCGGCGCTGAAGAGGACTTCGGCTGGCAGGGGTTGGGAACCCCTGCCAGCAAAGGTACCTAGCGGTGGCAGGGAAAGGTTGGCGGCAGCGGGAGGGGGGTCGATAGTGGTAGGGGAGGGTTGGTGGCAGCGGGAGGGGGTCAAAAGTGGCGGGGGTCGGCGGCGCTGAGGGGGGCCTAAAATGTGCCCCCTCACCTCAGGATCTGGACCCCCCTCCTGCTGAAGTCTGGCTATGCCCCTGCTGGGAATACCCATTGCCTTAAAAAGCTTTAAAGAATAGAATCAGTTATTTGAGCATTTTATTTTACTATGCTTCATGTCTGAATTCTCTGAGAAATGGGACGTGTTTAACTTAGTAAAAATGAGTGATGGATCAAAAAGAGTGACTTGAGATTTTTCTTGAACTCTCTCTGCATTTTCTTCTCTTTGGATTGTGTATTGTTCTGTTCATGAAAAGGGTCCAGCAGGTACTGTTCTCTTGGGTCATATTATTTAGTGAGAAATATTTTGAGGATGTGAGCTGCTCTACAGATGCTCTTTGTTCAAAGGCAACCCTTTTTGTTATGATTATAAAGCATTACAAAAAATGTCCCTTTCTACTGCTAAGGGATCAGGGAAACTGGACATGTTCTGAAAAAGAATACTCTTATGTGAAAAACACCTTCTCCCTCTTGTATATTAAAATATCACTTGTAAATTAATCTAATGTGAGCAGTTTATTCTAATAGTAATAGAAAAGCCCATCAAATACAGCAGGGTTACACTCACTGCCCCCACCTTTCTGTCCCTACAAATCCACCATGTCTTACGCCCAGTATTGTAGAAAGAGGGGGGGGGGAATGCGCTGTTACAGACAGAGTGGACTATGCCATGTCCGGAATTACCAGCGTGGTTTAGTAAAAGAGGCCCTATATGTTCAATGTGCTCACCACCTCAACTTTGCCCCCAGGAAGGCATCTGCAATATGCACATGCCTATACCTGTGTTGACTTTAAGTGCATACAAGTATGTGTATCTGTTGAGCAATATTCAAACATTTCTACATATAGTAACATAGTAAATGATGGCAGATAAAGACCTGTACGGTCCATCCAGTCTGCCCAACAAGATAAACTCATTTTACATAGTATGCGATACTTTATATGTATACCTGAGTTTGATTTGTCCTTGCCATTCTCAGGGCACAGACTGTAGAAGTCTGCTCAGCACTCTTTTTGTACTAAACGTTCTGAAGGTAATATTGAAGCCCCTTAAAATTTACACTCTAGCCCATCCATATCTATTCAGTCACGATCAGGGCATATACCGTAGACGTATGCCCAGTCTGCCCAGCACTGGTTTTGCTTCCCAATTACCGGTGTCACCCAATCTCCACTAAGATTCCATGTATCCAGTCCTTCTTAACAGGATTCCTTTGTGTTTATCCCACGCACGTTTGAATTCCATTACCGTTTTCATCTCCACCACCTTCCGTGGGAGGGCGTTCCATGTATCCACCACCCTTTCTGTTAAAAAATACTTCCTGACATTACTCCTGAGTCTGCCCCCCCCCCCACTTCAACCTAAGTTAATGACCTCTAGTACTACTGCCTTCCCGTCTCCAGAAAAGGTTTGTTTGTGGATTAATGCCTTTCAAATATTTGAACGTCTGTATCATATCACCCCTGTTTCTCCTTTCCTCCAAGGTATACATGTTCAGGTCAGCAAGTCTCTCCTTGTACAGTTTGAAATGCAAATCCCATACCATTTTTATAGCTTTTCTTTGCACTGCTTCCAGTCTTTTTACATCTTTAGTAAGATACAGCCTCCAAAAAATTGAATCTTAAGAAGTAGCATCTTTAAGATAAATAAAAGAGCATTTGGGGTGGGATTCTGAGAGGAGAAAACTAGTTACTACATATTTCCAGAAGTGATGGCAAATATGTTTGTTTGTTTGTTTGTTTGTTTGTTTGTTTGGCTTTTTTGAGTGTAATTCATTGCAGCTATGACAAAAATGAGTTCTCTTTAATTCTCCATTAGATCTAACTTGCTTTCAATAAAAAGAAGGCTGCCAACATACTTTGGGAGGAAGACAAAGCCTTGGCGACAAAGTGTTTGCTAAAAAGTGTTCCATGTTTCATTGCACAATCTCTGTGCGTCACACTGGCAAACAACAGTGGTTTGCTTTACTGATCTTTTCATCTTTACCTTTAACAAGAGAAACTGTTTGAGAGGTGTGGTTTGCTTTCTTTTTTTTAAATTTGGGCTCCGAGTACATTTCTCATAAGTCCACACTAATAGCGTAAGATGTGGCATGTACAGAGGAAGCCCGGGGGGGGGGGGGGGGGGGGGGCAGGTATGCAAAGAAGCCAAACAACTATTTTTCACCACTTAAATGAGAAAGGAAGGATTTAAAGTTAAAAAGTTGTTTGGATTAATTAATTAATCAATTAACTAATTCTCAAGCTTCTAATAATTCTCCCCCCTCTGCTGAGGTTCTTGCACAATTGTTTTTAATAGTAAAGTAGTTAAATTGAGAGATACATTGAATTCCTGTCAAATAAATGTTGAGGAATTGGATGATAATTTGCTTACCTATAAAGGGGAAGTGATGGTTGATAGAATATGGACAAAATTTCAAACTCCCACAGAACAGGTTTATTATTGTGTGGAAAAGTATTCTTCATCTCAGTGCATATTAGATTCATGACTGATTTATTTGATGAAAGCAGCTTCTGATAATTTTATTAGACACTTACCAAAATCCTTAGGGATATTATTACCCACGGGTTCCTTTTCAGAGGAAATGGGACATATTATACTCTCACTGATCTCCAAAAATGTATCTTTAAAATTAACAAAAGTTAATAATTATAAACCGGTGGCATCTATTCCACTATTGACCACCAAGTTCTTAGAGATGAATAATAGTTATAATTAGATTCAACTTATCTTCTGGAGAAGAAGCTTCATATATTGGGTATTATATTTTACAACAATTGTACCTTTGAAGCTCAAGTAAAAACACTCTCTGTTTAAGTGTTTAGGCACTATGGACTTTAAGGAGAATACGACCTAAATTTACACCTGAACTATTTCAGATTGTGGCTCAGGCTTTGATTTTAACACACATAGAGGGACATTTTCGATATAACATCTAAATCCAACTTTGGACGTTTAGCTGAAAACGTCCAAAAGTCAAGTAGTGAAAACGGCCATTTCCTAGATGATGCTATGCTTTGTACATCTATCTTTTTGGACCTTTAAAAAAATGTCCAAATGAACAATGCACAAAATCAAGCCCTTGGGATATCAGAGGAGCCAGTTTTCCTAGTAGACTGGCTACACATGCAGTGGGACATCCTGGGGGGGCATTGCAGTGGACTTCACATAAAAGGTCCTAGGTACACATCTCACCATTACTCCCTTATATTGTATGGTGAGCCCTTTGAAACCCATGAAAACCCAGCTGTACCCAACTATATATTGGGATGGATGTGAAGCATCTGTTCACGCTTTCCAAAAATACTAGGACTAGGGGGCATGCGATGAAACTACAGTGTAGTAAATTTAAAACAAATCAGAGAAACGTTTTCTTCACCCAATGCGTAATTAAACTCTGGAATTCGTTGCTGGAGAACGTGGTGAAGGTGGTTAGCTTAGCAGAGTTTAAAAAGGGGTTAGACAGTTTCCTAAAGGACAAGTTCATAAACCGCTACTAAATGGACTTGGGAAAAATCCACAATTCCAGGAATAACATGTATAGAATGTTTGTACGTTTGGGAAGCTTGCCAGGTGCCCTTGGCCTGGATTGGCCACTGTCATGGACAGGATGCTGGGCTCGATGGACCCTTGGCTTTTCCCAGTGTGGCATTACTTATGTACTTTGTGCCTGATATTTACTGCTGCTACTCGGAGAGAAACCAACACTGAATTTCAGGGTCTAGCGAACCGCTTGTTTACTCTTTCCAAAAATACAAGGACTAGGGGGCAGGCAATGAAACTACTAAGTTGTAAATTTTAAACAAATTGGAGAAAGTATTTTGCCCTTCAACGTGCAATTAAACTCTGGAATTTGTTGCCGGAGAACTTGGTGAAGGCGGTTAGCTTGGCAAAATTTAATTAGGGGTTAGACGGTTTCCTAAAGGACAAGTCCATAAACCACTACTAAATGGACTTGGGAAAAATTCACAGTTCCAGGAATAACATGTATAGAATGTTTGTACGTTTGGGAAGCTTGCCAGGTGCCCTTGGCCCGGATTGGCCGCTGTCGTGGACAGGATGCTGGGCTCGATGGACCCTTGGTCTTTTCCCAGTGTGGCATTACTTATGTACTTATATACTGCTTTAAGTGTGCTGATGAGACATAACTAGCACTTAATAATTCCCAAATAGGTAACAACTCAAGTTGTCCCTGATAATTGTCACTTAGACAGTAATTAGCTTGCTTAAGGGTCATTTTACTAAGCTGCAGTAACAAACAGCCTTAGTGCGCCCTTATACGGGTCATTCCCATGCACTAGTCCATGTTTACTGTGACCATAAAAAACATGATTTTCTATTTATTTCATTAATGACCGTGTGATAATGTCGCCATTATCATGCGGCCATTTTTTAAAATTACCACAGGAGACTTACTACCACCTATTGTGAAGGTGGTTAAGGCTCCTACGTTATTTGTGTGTTAATCAGGTGTCCTTTTACAAAGCAACGGTAAAAAGTGGCCTGCTGTAGCGTGGGCACATCTTTTAGGCACGCGCTGGGCCGTTTTTTACTACAACTGGGGAAAAGGCTAGTTTTTAATGGGCCGGGAAATGGGCCTGCGCTAATATTAAAAGTAGCGCACACCTATTTACGGCCTGAACCCTTACTGCCATGCATTGTCTTAGCGGTAAGGGCTCATGAGCTGCCCATGCAGTAACCATACAGCATGCGCCAACGTGGGCGTGCTGCTGGTTACCGCCAGAAATGCCCCCCCCCCCCCCCACTGTAGAAAATAGAAAATTATTTTCTACCACGGGATTCAACGCATACCAAGATCAGAATTTCTGCCGGGCACGAGCGCTATCCCGACAATAGTGCTGATTGGTCACACACTACCTCTGCGTTAGCCTTCCTGTGCCTTTGTAAAAGGGTCCCTAAATCCTTTCCTAGTTTCTGAATTCTTTTGTGTGTGAAAATTATTAGATTGTGCACTTGTTTATTTTATTTAGTTTTTTACATTCTTGTGGCATTTTATTATGATAAGAAAGGTAGTATAGAAATACTTGTAAATAAATAATTAATCAAAATATGACATCTGAAATCATTCTGTTTTTATGCTCCTCCAAACTAATTGCTTTATTGTATATGATTTCGTACAGACTAGGCCCTCAGTTGTAAATTGTGGCAGGGATAATCCCTTTTAATTTTGTTGTGGACACTTCCTGGAATCATGTACAATAACTGTGTCTCTTGGTGATAGTGACACAAGTGCTGTACACGTCAGAAATAGAGGTGATTCATTTGTTTAGTGAACTTGCCCCGGGCTATTAAATAATGTTCAGTTATCCAAATGTTCCCAGGTTTTATTATTTATAAATACAGTCCTTGTCAAGACAACCAATGCAAGAAGGTGAGCAGGTCAGGCGCAGAAAACAGGAATGTGTGAAAACAGATCCTCAAAGCAAATGTTAGGCCTGATGTGAGAGATGTAGAGAGAGTTCCACTGAGATCCCAACATTGTATTTCTTTTCTTTCTTTAAGGATATGCAGTCATGTTTAAAACAACATGAAAAATGCACAAAATGTGTGCCCTTCCAATGTAAAATAATACAAAAACAATGACATTTTTCATTTTAATGAGTGCTAAAACCATATAAGGGGTCTTTTTATAACAGCTTTTAGTGTGTGTGAAATGCCTCCGAAAATTACCTCCCACATACAAGTGGTAAGTGACCAAGGCGTAGGCATGTTTACTGGCATAGTTTGGGCAGAGTACAGGCAGAGCCACAAAGTACATGCATAGGTTGAACCTATGGTGTTTAATTTAAAATTCTTTACACTTTTCAAAGTGCATATCCCAACTTTGAATGTGTATATTGCATACATGTCTAAATCCTGATTTTACCAACCTGGGATATGTTCATTTCAGTCTCAAAATGTGCTTATGGAAAGGGGCATGGTGGCAGGGCTCACAAATAAATATGCATTCTCCATATCATAAGGGAAGAACAATCTATGACCAAAAACATAGATGTTGGTATCTACACCTGCTCCTCAAGACATCCCGACTGAGATGTATCCATTCTGATTTGCACATTCTTTCTAAAATGTCATGCCACGTGTCTTTATAAATAGGCACCTAAACAACCTCCCAGCTTGGGCAGCCTGTTATACCCTCTTAGTGGTTACTAAAATAAAAACATTAAATGAAAACAAATGAAAGTGAGATGAAGCCTTTTCTTCCATGTATGCTCTAACTTTGATGAAATGTGTATCAGTCTACACAGCCACAGCCTTGATGCACTGCTTCCAGCTTAACCATGGACAAATACTATTTATTAAGGCACAATTTAGGCCTAGACTGATGACCCAAAGCTCCAAATTTGTCATGATGGACTTAACAAATGAATATTAAACAAGAGCAACAAGCCAACCCCAGTTCAACAGAGCACAAAGCAGAACATGAAAGTGTTCAGAAATAATGACACTCCTGTATAGAAGGATGTCTATCTGATTTGTACTGAAATGTTTGGGTCATATTTCAAAAACAGATTATATACCCTAAAATGGATCCCTTTTTGAAACTCTTAAACTGAGGATGGAATGGGAAGTATAACATAGCTTCTGATGTGACTTTGTTCGCAGCGACTGTCTTTCTTGAGTTTTGGAAAAGGAGGCGAGCAGTGCTTACTTATGACTGGGATCTCCTAGACTGGGAAGACGAGGAGGTAAGATATAGCACAAGCCCACATTTTCTGTATGAAATCTATAGTAAGATGGCTCACAGTGTATTACATGGAGCTTCATACTGCTCATTGGGAGCCAAGTATAAAGGAGCTTTTGTGGTGGGACTAGGGCAGGGCTCAAAAATAATCTGCAGGGTAAAGGGCTGGCTGGATTGATTCAGGCCAGGCAGGGAATCTAGACCTTTTCAAGGCAGTCTCCACTTTGCATGGTAAGGCATGGGGGCCCGAAATTCAACAGCAGTCAGAAAATTCTAAGGCGCTGACCACTCTGAGCTAAATTTGACCTGTCTATTCAATGCCAGGCCTAATCTAGCACCAGCACTAAATATCCAGGTCTTAACTAACCATCAGAAACTATCCAGGTATTTCCGATACTCAGTGCCAGTAACCAGATGCCTATCTGGGCAGGTTAGGGCAGCTGTTGCTGCAGTCCTGCTTGCCCAGTTGTCTGGACACTGGCCCTGAATATTAGCTAACTTCTGGGTCCACCTCTACTCCACTTCCACACCACCCTGGCACTAACCAGATAGTGCTACGGTGGTGCACCTGAATTTTCAGTGACACTATCTGGGGATCACAGTCAGCATGATATAATGGGGTAAGAGTCTCTCTTACCTGGTTATGTCTGCTGAATATTGACTGTTTTGTTTTTTCCCCAGTAATTTCTAAGGGATATTCTGCTTGGTCTGTGAAATATGTCTAGGATGTGATGGAGTAATTAGACAGTAATGAGCTTGATTAACTAAGTAATGATGGAATTGTTGATCTCTGTGAAATGATGCCCAAAGGTTAGTGATTAAATCTTTTCTTAGTTGCTGAAATTTTTTTATGTGTGAACATTATTGAACTGTGTATGTGTTTGTTTATGTTATTATATTTTGTGTTTCTTTTTTTTTTTTTTTTTTACTTTTTCTTGACATTTTATTAAGCTTTGTATCTACTCTTTCTAGTGTTTTGGGTGATCTTTTGATCAGAAGGTATTACAGAAATAGCTGGACTTTTGAGGTCCTTCTGTTTTATGGTTCTTAGGAAAAGTAAACATAGCAAATGGCACTACCATTTAGATATGCCAATGATGAACACTAGGTGCCAATTCTATAATGGCATCCATGTGTCAAGGTGCCTTTATAGAATACTAGTGCAAGTCTTCTTGGGTGTGCCTAAGTTTAGGTGTGAGGAACAACAAACGAACAGGAAGAATCTCCATGTAGAAAGTCCAATCAAATAAGAGTAGAGAGTGGACAATAGATACTTCAACACAGGAACTGGTGCTTAAAAGTTGCTTTATTGAGTACTAGTACAGCAGGACCTAACACGGTCCGTGTTTCAGCTTAATAAAACGCCTGCCTCAGGGGTCACAATATATTCAAACGAATAGAGGTAAAGCTGTCCAAAAGACTCAGTTCAAAACTAAATACAAACATATAGCAAATAAAGCAACTTTTAAGCACCAGTTCCTGTGTTGGAGTGTCCATTGTCCACCCTCTACTCTTATTAAGTTTAGGTGCGACCAGGTCATGTCAATGGCAGGCGTAGATGTGCCTGCCTACAATGCACCAAGTGATGTGCATGACTGACAGTATTCTATAAGTTACATGTGTCAATTGAAGACATGCCCAGGACCATTCATGTGTACGACCCCCTTTGCTGTAGCTCTTAGGCACTGCTCTATAGAATAGTGCCTAGGTCACTTTTGCATTAGCTACCCGTTATTGGTACCTATAACACACTTAAGTGGTCCATACTGTATATCAAGACAACACAAACAGCAAAATTGGTCCAAGGAAGGAGGAAAAAGCCAGGAGTTTACCAAACTGACTTCATTCTAGAAGAACCCGAATTGGCCAAGATTCAGCTTTGCCTTCTTCAGGGGTCAACAGATTCTTCAGTACAAGAAATTAAAAAAAAGCACCATCAGCAAATTAAATCATCAGCCAAAACAAGTAACAACCTCTCTCTTCAGCCAGCTGATGGTGTCTTTTATTTCTTGTATTGATGAAGAATCTGATGATCCCTGATGAAGGCAAAGGCAAATCTTGACCAAGTCAGGTTCTTCTAGAATGAAGTCAGTATAGTGATCTCCTGGCTTTTTCCTCCTTCCTTCCTTTCTTTGTTGCTGTGTTCACTTCTGCAGAGGTTCACTCCTGTTTTCTTTTTACATAAATCTAGGCGCCAATTAATAGAATTACCTTATCCTTCCCCTTCTAAAACAGCCATTTATGTATATAACCAACAATGGCAAATACATATGTGTATTTATGTTTGCTCTGAAACAGGCGTTAATACACCAGTGCTTGGTCTGTGCGTTTGGTTTGTGTTGCTGTTTTCCTTCTGGTCTGCTCTGCCTTGTATTTTTTTCATGAGGAAAAAAAATCTGTGTAATGATGGATATTTTTGGCAAAACTAATTAACTCTACCTGCTTGTAAAATTTGGCTATGCAGATTAACTTGTGAGCCAATCTGCATGGGTTATAATTTCCATTTTACAAAATACATGCTCAAACTCCAAATAACCCATATAAGATCTCTCCTGATGTATCCTTATATGCGCGTATATGGTGATAACTTTTGCATAACTTGCTTTCTACAAGTAAAAATGGATTTTACATATTGGAAAGCTTTATAAAGCTAAGCTCGTAGCTTTTTCTCATTAGACTAGAGACATACAGATGAAGTGCATCTATTAACTATTCTACATATACTAAAGGAAAATAAAATAATTTCTCCAGTGCACACACAGAAATCTTAAGATTCGTCCAAACATCTTTTTTGTCATCCTTCCATCTTGTAGCACTTACTATAAATGGATGGCTTTTCCGAGAAGCTTCTATTTGTTGTCCAGAAGGCAAACTTTCAGTCTTTAGTTATTACATAGGGATATAAAATATATACATGACAAAACTTGCACACAAAATCTCATACACTGACTCTCTCTTAACAGGAAGAGTTGCGCCCCCAGTTTGAAGCAAAATATTCTGAGGTTGAACGTGTGAATCCAATCACTGGAAAGCCTGAACCCTTTCAGCCTTTCTCCGACAAACTCAGTCGACTAATGGTGTCTGTCTCAGGAATATTCTTCATGGTAAGGTCAATATCTTAAAGGTGCAATTATTTCCCTATATCTGTATGAAAAGGTAGGATACATTTCTAAAGCATATCCCATAAGTAAAGCATTTTTTACACAGTAG
The DNA here is from genome assembly GCF_901765095.1 of Microcaecilia unicolor. Lineage (NCBI taxonomy): Eukaryota > Metazoa > Chordata > Amphibia > Gymnophiona > Siphonopidae > Microcaecilia > Microcaecilia unicolor. Next base: position 145,066,116 of record NC_044034.1, on the reverse strand, counting down.
AAGGTCTATTGATTACATGGTCAAATATGCACGTTTAAGTACACACAGGGAGAGTGCAACCGTATTGGGTGGCCTGGGCGAAACATCAGTCTTACTCCCCTCCTCCCAATTAATTTTCAGGGACCTAATCTGTCCCACCCACTTTCTTATATATATATGTGTAGATAGATAGATATAGATATCATACACAGAGGCCAATTTCCAAAAGTACTTATCTAACCTATTTTCTGAATGACAAAGATAAGTGCTTATGAGTTAAATACTTTCTTTGCAAATTGGACTGTTTAAAAGTTATTTAAGAAAGGAAGAACAAATTAAAAAACAAAAACCAAAAGAAAAGAAAATAAATGTATAAAATATATATAATAATATTTGTGTATAACGGCATGGTTAATTGAGTCTACCTTCTGATGATCTAGCTATATATATAAAAATATTGATGGTAGTGAGGAGGATTTGAGTTCTGACTTATATAACTTACCCTCCCCTCCCTTTTTTTTTACAAAGCCGCGCTAACGGCTGCCGGTGCAATAATGTCAACACAGCCCATTCAAAGTGAATGGGCTATGTCGGCATTATTGTGCAGCTTTGTAAAAGAGGGGCTAGTCATAAAATCGACACTTTTTTATTTATTTATTTTTTTTTATTAATTTCAGTTAAACTTTACAAGTTATATAAATTCACTTGCAAATTGCAATATAGAGAAATTAAATTTAAACAGGTACATGTTATACAAAGAAAATCATACATCTCTTCCTTAGACCACTTATGGGGGGGGGGGGGGGGCATGTGAAAAAGTAAGGTGTATAAAGAAAAAGAAACATATATATTAGAAATTGGCCTTGCCATTTTTTTCTCTCCTATTTCTTAATCTTATTTTTCTCCTTCCTTGGATCCAGTGGGTGCTCTTTTTAATTTCAGAAAGGCACTGAGTTGTTCAGGTTCCCAAAAAAACATATTTATTTTCCATAAAATCAACTTTTAAAGAGCCTTCACACAGATACCCTGTTATATACAGAATTTACCCCCATAGAGGGACCTTACATTTGCATAGCCCATGCACATAAGCTGCACCAATTTTCAAAGACAAAGTATTCATATACTTTTCCTTTGAAAATTCCTCCCTGGAAGGTCCCTGCACACTTTACAGCTGCCACATAGTACACACATCTTTTCCATTTCGTTTTATAAAGTGTATGTGTTAACACCAGCCACTCAAAACTATCTCCACTCAGTGTCAGTAACCTTATGCAAATATTCAAAGCAGATCTGTATATAGACCTGCATAAAATGCTTTTAAATTTACTACATAGAGAGCATTTTTAGAGGTGTTTCCACTGATAAAACAGCATTTTACTTACAGAATTGGGATCTTTGAAAACTGTGTGAGTAATGTCACAGAGGTTGCTCCACATCACAGGTAATTTCACCTGCATTATTTGGAGGCATTACAGAGCAGTGTTAACTTGGGAAGGCAAGAATGCATGCAATGCATTCTTTCTGAGTCTTTTTTCGTACTTTCCTTTTGAAAATTGTCTCAAAGCACACTTGTACACTTTGTACCAAAATAAGCAGTTTTGAATATTCCCCTCCACCCCATTATTAAATTTAAAATCCATGTCCATTGGTCTAATAAAAAGGTGTCATCTTTTTCCACCATCTATGTGCATACATGCACTCTCTGCCCAAACTCCGCTCTGTACACGCCATCTTGTCAATAGCGTATTCGCCAGTCAGTATTTTGTAAGAGGATATTTACATGTGTATGTGGCCATATCCATGAGTACTTTTAAATTGATAGCAGAAAACAGAGGAGTGTTTGAAGATATGTTCAGCTCAATTAAGTACTCACGCTATTTCACTCAAAGGTCTTTTTAAAGATCACATTGTTCCTCTTTTTTGAACCTACAGTCTTTGACCTTTTGTTGGTGTTGCATTTTATTTAAAGACTCCTGATGCAGTCTACCAGCCGAAACACAGTACTGTGTTGAGTCTTCACCAATAAAGTGTTCCAAATCAACTGAAGTCTCCTCGTTTGTCTCAGGATTGCCTTGTCTATTTCCCACTCCTCTGTTTTCCGCTATTGTTTCCCTGTGGGATATCGGTGTTCCCCCCCCCCCCCCCCCACCCTGGAGGACTTTCACCATACTTTAAAACTGATTGCATTCTAGTAATGCAACAACATGCATTGGGCTGCAAAACAGCTGCCACATTCTGACAGGTGCAGCCTCTGAACAATGTAGAGCCATGTGCAACACTGGAACCAGATTTCAGAATGATTAAGGTTCTAAGCCCAATGGAAATTACTCCTCCCTGGACACAGTCAAGGAGTTTGCTCAATATTGGGGGTGCTCATGCACCCACAGAGCTGGCCTCTATGATGTGCAGAGACTTATTATGGGGCCTGATTTGCACAATTGTTTGCTCAATCCAGGAGAGGCCACTCACACTCATGTTTAGGGCCGGCTCTGCTTGCTGAAACTCTTACCTAGTAGAATTCATAAGTTGTCTAGATTTTTAAGATAATTCTCACGTCATGATGGACTTCAATTCTTCTAGATTTCTTTGGTGCTGACTGCGGTCTTTGCAGTTGTGGTCTATCGTCTGGTTGCTATGGAACAGTTTGCATCATTCCAATGGTATTTCATCAAAAAGTACTGGCAGTTTGCAACATCTGGCACCGGAGTCTGCATCAATTTCATGATCATCATGTCTCTTAATGTTGTAAGTTTTCTTTTTTTTCCTTTGTTTTTCTCTCATTTTCTACTTTTTTGATAATCAGAAGATATAGCCTGTGAAAATACAAATATTCTATTCAGTCATGTTGCTTAGTCTCTGGAAATCAGTTTTCCATTTTTCTCTCCACTATAGTTCTGAGATTTGGGCACATTACAGAAGTGATTACATTGGGAGGGGAGTTTGATGGAAGCCTGTAGCTATTTAAAGTATGTCAATCTCAGAGGAAGCATCTTCTCTCTCTGGCCAGTACAGGGACTGTTGTGTAGCACAGAAACATCCATAGGTGGGAGAAACAGAAACTACAAAAAGACACCAATATAATGTATGGAGATTGTCTAGTGAATGAAGCTGATAAGCTCTGTTATCCATCAGAATCCTATGATTAACTTATCTACTGTTTTGACAGAGATATGGCCAAGACATTTAATATCTCCAAGGTATAAATGTACAGGACGAACAAGGAAGCTCTGGAACAAGGGATTATAGAATGAGGGTTAAAAGGGGGTGGACTCAGGGGTAATTTAAAGGAAGGAGGATGTAAAGAACAGCCTTCCAGTAGAGTTTGTGGAGACAAAGGCAGCATAAGGGGAACTCTATAAATGACGCTTAAAAATGGGCACTGGAAGAATATCCTTTGGACATTTAATTATCATAATTGATGAAGTTCTACATGAAGTGATGTACTATTGCAACGTACCATTTGGACCCCTGATGCAGGCACTCGCCGAAACACAGGCTGTGTCAGGTCCTTTAATAAAATTGGCTTGCTCCAACACAAAGGCATAGCCAGACCTTGATTTGGGGGGGGGGGGGGGCCTGAGACCAAAGTGGGGGAAGCACAGCCGCAACCCCACATACCTGGTCTTGCAGGGGTCTCCAAGTCCTGCCAGTAGAAGCCTTCCTGTGGCAATACTTAGCGCCGCGTTGCCTGCCCTGCTTTCCTGCCCCAGCGCGCATGCTTGGTTTTAGTGAAATTAAGCATGTGTGATGCGGGGAGGGTGAAGCAGGGCAGGCAGTATGGCAGCGAATATCGCTGCAGGAAAGCTTCTGCTGGCAGGGCTTGGGGATCCTCACCACCCAAACCATCAGACTTTGTGGGCCCAAACCCAAATTGGGGGGACCAGGCCCCCCAAGGCCCTCCATGGCTACACCACTGCTCCAATGTTTGGCTCTGCCTTATTGTTCCATCTGAGGCCAGCTTCACTGTTTTGCTTCACGTTTGGTTTGTGTTGCTGTTTTCCTTCTGGTCTACCCTGCCTTGTATTTTTTCAGGAGGAAAAAATCTGTGTAATGGTGGATATTTTTGGCAAAGCTAATTAACTCTACCTGCTTGTAAAATTTGCCTATGCAGATTAACTTGTGAGCCAATCTGCATGGGTTATCAGTTCATTAAACAAATTTGCAAACATCAAATTTCAAGTATTAAGCACACACAAAATTTCACAAATGTGATTGTGTAAACTGTTTGATTCTTTACCATGGAAATTGCATGTGCCATATCATTTACAGCTTTTTACATCAGCCTCAAAGACCCATATAATAAATTAACATACAGTATATGTAGCTTGACATTTTTGATTATATAAGCCATATATTAAAACTATTGTTCCAACTGTATAAATGAATAAACAAATAGAACCAGTATGACATGAATAACTTGGTACATATAATGCTTGCTTCTTGTTTAAGGTGTATGAAAAAGTTGCATATCTCCTAACTAACTTAGGTAAGTGCATTTATTCTACTGCTAAGTGTGTATAACTGCTTTAGTAATATAAATGTTTTATGTTGTTGAAGGAAAATTGCACAAGCAAGTCTAAAGTGCTGTGAATTTCTTGGAAATATCTAAAAGGAAAGACACAGGGAATACACAGGTCAAGGGAGAGAATACATTACTGCAATAAAATTCAGGTGTTGAGCAACCTGGGTATTTTCCTCCATACAGTGTGACCCCATGTAACTGTTCTTTAGACTTGCCATTCCTTCACATTCACAACCTTCAAGTGGAAAAAACAAAGATGGTTTACTTGCTGAGCCATGTAAAGTATACAAGTGATGTGCACAGGGAACAAAAAAACAACTTAAGTGTTTTTGTTTTTTCGGAATGTTCAGAAATATTCTTGATGTATGATTTTTTTTTTCAGGTTATTTCACACATTTAGTTTAATAAAATAGTTTAACATGCATTAGTATATTTATTTATTATCAGTTTGCTATAGTGCCTAATTTGCGAACAAGTCTAGGTGGTTTACAATCATCTAAACAAATCGAGAGAAAGAAAAGAACCCCATAAAAAAATAGAAAAGACTCATCTTAACTTAAAATAATAAATAAAAATATAGGTAGCTATATAGGCCTCCTTTCCTTCAGCAGAACCTGCTGTAATACATAGGGGATAAAAATTGTCAGGTGATTGTTTTAATAAAGACATTTTGTTTTGGAGCAATGCACCTGGGATCTGTTTTCTTTTGCATCACTCCTGGTGCAGATATGAAAAGCCTCTCTGCTGTTTGCTAAAAATCCTCAGACACTTAAGGCAATATTAAACAAATGAGTTTTAACTTTAGATTTAAATCTTTGGTAAGATTCTCAGATCAGAGTGTTAAAGGTAGATTAGTCCAGTAAAAGGGTTCCAAAAAAAGGTTCTGTGTTGAGTAGACTCCCAAGGTGTTTGAGATGGAGTAGACAAAACCAATCTATGCTTGTTAGGTAGGTTAACGTGTGTTAAATCAATTTTCTGTGCACTAAAATATGTGAGGCATACAAACAAGCTGAATACACACCCATGAAGTATATTAACAGTATAACCTTTAACCCTTGATTCATTACCTGCCACTATTATATATATATATACACTAGTAGAAAAGGCCCATTTCAGACACAAATGAAACAGGCGCTAGCAAGGTTTTCCTTGGAGTGTGTATGTTTGACAGAGTGTGTGTGAGAGTGACTGTGTATGAGAGAGAGAGTGAATCTCCAAGTGTGTGTGTGTGACAGAGTGAGTGCGACTGTGTGTGAGTGCGTGTCTGTGAGAGAGAGTGTGTGTGCCTGGGGCCCTCCCTCCCACCCAGTTCTAGTGTCCCCCCTTCCTCCATGTTCCAGGATCATCGTCCCCCCCTCCCTCCCTCCCTCATTTCCTCAGAGTTCCAGGGTCGTCGTCCCCCCCCCCCCCCCCCGTTTTGGGTTGTTTTTTTTTTAGTTTTTGTACAGGTGGTGCATTCCCCCCTCCCCTCTCGTCGCCTCCTCCGAATTCCAGACCCCGTCCCCCCCAGTTCCAGACCCCCCTCCCTCCCTCCGAATTCCAGACCCCCTCTGAGTTTCAGACCCCCATCCCCCCCAATTCCAGACCCCCCTCCGTTCCAGACCTCTCTCTCCGAGTTCCAGACCCCACCTCCCTGCCTCCCTCCCTCTAATTTGCAGACCCCCCTCCCTCTCCCCCTGAGTTCCAGACCCCACTTCCCTGCCTTCCTCCGATTTGCAGACCTCCTCCCTACGATTTCCAGACCCCCCCTCAGAGTTCTTGACCCCTGGACCCCCCTGCCACGACCCTCTCGAGCCCCCCTCCCCTGCCGCCAACCCTCCCCCCCGCCGGCGTCGCGTACCTGTGCTGGCGGGGCACCCCAACCCCCGCCAGCCGAAAGTCCTCTTCTCGGCCACGCGGCATGGATGAATGAATGCTTCTTGTGATCTTGGGCAAGTCACTTAGGGGCCCTTTTACAAAGTGGCGGTAGGGCTACCACGTGTGTAACGTGCGCCAAATCAACACTACCGCCCAGTTAGTACACCCGCCCGGCAGTAATTTTGAAATTGGAATGTGCTGTTTCCCGCGGTAGAAAATATTTTTCTATTTTCTACCACGGGGGCATTCCCAGCGGTAATCAGCAGCGTGGCCACAGTGACGCTTGCTGCATGAGTACCATGCGTGTAGCGCACGAGCCCTTACCACTAGGTCAGTGGGTGGTGGTAAGGGCTCAGGCAATAACTAGCCACACACTACTTTTAGTTCTAGCACACGACCATTTACTGCCCCCCATTGAAAAAAGCCTTTTTTCCCAGCCGCACTAAAAAATGGCCCAGAGTGCTCCAAAAACACACCCACACTACCACAGGCCACTTTATACCAAAGCTTATTAAAAGGACTCCTTAGCCCTCCATTGCCTCAGATACAAACTTAGGGTCCTTATTAAAAGCTGCATTAGGCACAAATGGTTACTTAATGTGGGATGCGTTAAAGTGTTCCGCATTAGTTGTTGACATCTATATGTGCTAACCACACAGTAATTAATTCTGTACAATTTTTTTGCGAAGGGATATGACAGGGGTGGAGAATGGGTGTGACTGTGCTATTCAGCTTGCACGCTGACACTAACATATTCTAACTGAATAACACAGACTTGACACGGGAGCCGTTACTGCCTCCAAATAGGAGATGATAAGGACCACCGTGTTAATTTTTTTTTTATTGCCCATCCGTTAATGCTAACATTAGTGCACAGCCAAAGAAAATATATAATAAAATATTCCGGCTTTATGGTCGTGCGAGAAATAGGCTTAGCGAGCCAGAAAGAACCTCATAAGGGTATGATAAGCCCATTTCTAATCACAGCTTAGTAAAAAAAAAAAAAAGCCCCAAGGATTGTAAGGCCTCCAAGGACGGAAAAATACCTGCTGTACTTGAATGTATCAGACTTAGAACTACTAGAAAGACATGAGCCCAAGCAAATCTGGTTTAGGATGCTCCGAGTGTGAGGCAGTCTACTCTTAAATTAAAATAATAGAAAGTTTGACACCTTCTTCTCATTGCAATTGTTGATATTTTAAAATATACTGTAGTAGGTACTGACAAAAATCATTTGGCCCACTCAGACTACCCTTTTTCCCCTACTGAGACTGCCAGCAGCCTTCTAAGGTTGACCACCTATGTGTCTCTTGCTTGGCTTATAACTCATACCACCAGCAGCTACGGTAAAGACACCTCCCCTCTGTTATAACACCTGTAGAAAATCACTCATGTCAAAAATGAAGTCAAGTCAGCCTGCTGTCCATGCTTTGCAATCTACCGCATTCTTTAAATGTACAAAATCCCGCCTGCTAGGTGACCTTTCATCTGCCTTGTGGGGGCTTGATCCAGCAGTATCATTACTGTGCAATTTAGCACAATTTGGGACCTCTATCAACACTTAGCTCCTCCGTTTCTTTTTTCCTACCTAACCTCTGACACACCAGGCTAATTTTATAACAGGTTTCATGGATATAAAGTCCAAAAAGATGTAGTGAGGGGATTTATAGAACTCTGCCCTTCACCCTTAAGAACAGTCCCTTAGACAGCCTGACCCACCTTAAGAGCAGTAGACCCACCCAGGAGGAAGTGAGCCAGGAGGAGGAAGTACATAAGACAAGACCTGACTGAGGTTAAGGAGGCCCAGTGTATGTGACCACCTGTGATGAAGAATTATGACCTGGTTGAGCTAAGCTGCTTTTGCTTCTTGTTTGAAACTGTCAAGCCTTGCTCTGACGTCTGGTTGGAGCCACACCTAGTACTCAGAGAGAGAACCGAGAAGGACTCCCAGGCTGTATTTGGGGCGGGAACTTCCTACCAGCCACAGAGTGTGCTCAGGCCTTGCTTAAGACTGCTGATTGAACTACAGAGGCATTCTGTCTTTTGTGCCTGGTCCTGTGACATAACAGGCCTCAGGATTAAACTAAATAAAACACTTGTTTTCACTTATATCTCTTGTCCGGCTGTGTTATTCCACAGGCCCACGCTTGCCCCTTGAACGGGGTGTTACCGATGTCTATCATAATTCTATTCTGTAAAGGTAACATCAAGCACCTACATGGCTTTCCTCTATGAAGTGGGCTGTCAGAAGCAGCCTCAATGGCATACATAAATGTACACCCACTCCATAGAGGTACCGGGTATTTTCTAAAATACAGGCATACATGGCAACTTCACTCTGGCAGCATGCATGCTGTGCTCTTGGGAGCACCCATTCATGTCTCTGTTTAATGTATGTGTTTAAGTTCAAGTTGCTCCTGAAAAGCTATTTCTTTAAACTTGCTCTCAGTTTGCCCTTGAAGTGATAATTTTCTGCCCTATGGTCTGTGTGAATGGTTTCTTCCCTGTTTTAATGGAGTTCTTTTCTGATTCTCCTTGGCTCCTTTAAATATTATTTTATGTAAACTGCTTTGATCTAGGTGTTGTAGACAATATGCTGAAATCTTCTGCCCAGTGTGCGGCGGCAGCCAAAAAAAAACAAACAGGATGCTAGGACTTATTAGGAAAGGGATGGTAAATAAGACTGAGAATACTATAATGGCTCGCCTTGAGTATTGTGTTCAGTTCTGGTTGCTATATCTCAAAAATGATATAGCAGAATTAGAAAAGGTTCAAAAAAGAGCGACCAAAATGATAAAGGGGGTGGAACTCCTCTCATATGAGGAAAGGCTAAATAGGTTAGGGCTCTTCAGATTGGAAAAAAAGACGACTGAGGGGAAATATGATTCAGGTCTACAAAATTCTGAGTTGTGTAGAAAGAGTAGAAGTGAATTGATTTTTTACTCTTTTAAAAATTCAAAGACTAGGGGGCACTCAAGGAAATTACATGGAAATACTTTTAAAACAAATAGGAGGAAATATTTTTTCACTCAACAAATAGTTAAGTTTGGAGCTCTTTGCCAGAGGATGTAGTAACAGCAGTTAGTGTATCTGGGTTTAAAAAAGGTTTGGACACATTTCTGGAGGAATCGTCCATAGTCTGTTATTGAGATAGACATGGGGGAAGCCACTGCCCGCCCTAGGATTGTTAGCATGGAATGTTGCTACTAAATAGGTTTCTGCCAGGTACTTGGGACCTGAATTGGTCACTTTTGAAAGCAGGATATTGGGCTAGATGGACCATTGGCCTGACCCAGTATGGCTATTCTTATGTTCTTGTTTTAAGTAAAGGTGGTATATCAAGTTCTGGAATAAACATGTATACTTTTTACGTTTATAAACAGCCTTGCATATTTATAAAAGGCCTTTCATGTGCAAAACTTGTTCTGTATAATATAAAATTAATTCCACCAAAGATTATTCATTTAGAGCAGCGTTTTAGAAAGGATATGTCAAACTCAAAATATGGCCATCCAAATCTGTACTTCACATAGGGACATCCGGCATTGTCACAAAATGCCTAGCCACCTGCCTGGGGTTACCCTGCAGCCACTCAGCACAGCTCAGGTCCACCTGCACCTGCCGCTTGTGCTCTACACTTGCACCCTCCTCCCACCGACTGGGTCACAACTGCCTCTGGGCAGGGCCGGTCCAACCCAGTAAGCGAGGTAAGCATGGCAGGAGGGTGCCGACCTCTGGAGGGCGCCACCGCGCCATGTTGACCCTCGCCGCTTACCTCAGCTCCCGGGACCCCGACAGCAGCCCTGCCTTCGGTTTCCTGCTCTGGTACCTGCACCACGCTAGGGCATTTAAATCTTGTATTTAAATTTACCTCCGACATCGCAGCAGCTGCGCAGCATCAGTGAAAGCGCTGCTGCCCGACGTCTCTAGCTTTCCCTTCACTCATTCGTTCCCTTCTCAGTGTCCCGCCCTCGCAAGGAAATGAAGTCAGAAGAAGGCGGGACACTGAGGGAATGAACGAGCAAAGGGAAGGCTGGGAGATGTCGGCAGCAGCGCTTTCATTGATGCTGCGCAGCTGCTGCGTCGTCGGAGGTGAATTTAAACACAAGATTTAAACCTGAGAAGAAGGCGAGCAGGTGGACATGGGAGCGGGAGGGCAGGGGAGAGAGGAGCATTGATTGATGGACATGGATGGGAAGGCAGGGCCCAGGGAGACAGGAGAAATTGCTGGACATGGAGGGGAGGGAGAAGAATTGCTGGATATGGATGGATGGAGGAGGGCAGGGGAGAGAGGAGCATCGATGGACAAAGATGGACATGGATGGGAGGACAGGGCCCAGGGAGACAGGAGAAATTGCTAGACATGGAGGGGAGGGGAGGGAGGAAAATTGCTGGATATGGATGGATGGAGGAGGGAAGATGGAGAGGAGCATCGATGGACAAGGATAGACATGGATGGGAGGGGGAAGGGCCCAGGGAGAGAGGAGAAATTGCTGGGCATGGAGGGGAGGGCAGGTGAGAAAGAGGAGAATTGCTGGATATGGATGGATAGATGGATGGAGGGCAGGGGAGTTGCTGGACATGGGTGGATGGAGGGGAGGGCAGGGAGAGAATTGTTGGATATAGATGGAGGGGAGGGAAAGGAAGACAGATGTAATATTTTCAATGATGCCATGGCTAGTAAAAGGGGTGTAACTACTGAAGGGGCGGAGCCATAGTGATCCCGCCCCTGGATGGGTAGAGGCACTGACTAATAGGCTGCAGGAGGGTGCGAGAAACCCTAGGACCGGCCCTGCCTCTGGGCGAGTCTCCGGCTCTCAAATTATCCCCAGCGATTTCTAGGTTACTGGAGCCATACTCCCAGTTATCCCACAGTTCCCAGGAAGCACTCACAGACCCAACACATAAACCACCAGGATTCTTTATCAGTCCAGACAAGCAGAGGCAATAAATTGAAAAGGAATGTTTATTATCTTTAAAAATTGAACAATGAACCAAAAGAAGTTCAATCAGCAAACAATAACAGGTAACTGAAATATGGATCAATTATAACACAAACTAAACATCTGTTTACTTTCTGAAAGGTACCTGAGAAGATCAGGATATATAACTGTTTGTTTACTGAACCTCAGCAAAGAGATCTGTCTTTCTTTTCTTTCTGGCTAAGACTGGAGGCAAAACCAGCACACTCTAAAGGAAATGAGCTCCTGGGCCAATCAGAGCCCAGTCAACAAGATTTCAAATATATACTGCTTCTTGCTTCCTGTTTGTGTCAAACTAAAGAAAAGAACAGTTATCTGTAACAGCTTTACAGCAAAGAAACACCACCTGCTGGCCAAATAAGACATAATTAAGACAGGAAAATATCCAATATATTTTACGGGTTTAAAACACACTGTTTCTTCACAAGTCTGTTCTAAAATACATGAGAAATGGAATTCCATGTGCTTGTGATGTCCAGCACATGTATCTCCATTTATTTAGACTTATATTCAATATAATCCAAAACAGATTTGGTTCTATGTGGCTTACATTCTAACATGTTTAGTTGATGTGATTTGCATCTTATTAACTAACAAACATGTGTCTAAGAACTATTATTAACAGTATGATAACAAAACAGGTAGAGGGCTATGGTGATCAGGTTAACATCATAGCATCAACACCCATTTTACAAACTGAAATTTCCAAATTTTGAAGGGGGCAAAAGAAGGGACATAAACATCTTTGTGGCAGCAGAGGAATGTTCGTATTATAAAATAAGTGGGAAATGGACCAATGACTCCAGGAGAATGGGAGATAAATTTGAAGAACCACTTTATTAAATGACTCGACACAGACAACTGTGTTTCGGCCAAAAGGCCTGCCTCAGGAGTCTTGGTGATCCTTGTATTCTCAAGTAAGGACTTGAGGTCGAATAGTCTGGGGAAAAGTATAAGAGCCTGGTCTATCCTGGTCTAGTAAAAACCTCTCTCAGAAGCAGCAGCAACAATGGTGGTGAATCTAACAAAGCAAATCTGCAGCTGGCTTTAATAAAGGGTCCTTTAACCCCTTGAGGACCCTTTATTAAAGCCAGCTGCAGATTTGCTTTGTTAGATTCACCACCATTGTTGCTGCTGCTTCTGAGAGAGGTTTTTACTAGACCAGGATAGACCAGGCTCTTATACTTTTCCCCAGACTATTCGACCTCAAGTCCTTACTTGAGAATACAAGGATCACCAAGACTCCTGAGGCAGGCCTTTTGGCCGAAACACAGTTGTCTGTGTCGAGTCATTTAATAAAGTGGTTCTTCAAATTTATCTCCCATTCTCCTGGAGTCATTGGTCCATTTCCCACTTTTCTTTTGTGCTGTTATTTTCACGTGGGAGTTAGTGTTCATCCACTTAGGTGGATCACCCTTTCGTATTATAAAATAGTCACATACACATCCATGGGGGGAGGAGCCTAATGGTTCGAGCAGCAGGTGGAAAACCAGAGCATCCCAGTTCAAATCCCACTGCAACTCATTGTGAGCCCTCCAGGGACAGTAAAATGCCTACTGTTGACTTCTCTTACTTCCTTCAGTGGAAAGTTGCTCAATCAGAGTACCTTTCTGTCACCTGGATGTGCCAAGTACCGACATCCTTTTTTTAAATATATATAGAGATCCCTTTTCCCCTTCTGAAATTGGAGTCAAATCTCCATATTTTGGCCCCTCTTAGCCCCACCCAGAACACGCCCAGGCCACACCCCTTGCCATAAGTAGTTTTGAACATCTGTGCCCAAGCTTTATAAAATCAGGATTTGGACATCTATACAAAATGGATGTCTAAACACCGGTTTTCAGACATACAAAACAGGAATAGAGTTTCTTATAATCCACTGGACTGACGGTCATATTCTGATTGCCTTGGTGTTTGCTGTGGGATGAATCTTTATAATTGCACCTTGCCCAGAATAATTGTTACATTAGAGTTTAAACTTCTGTAAGTCGAGACAAAGCATTTTTTGTTGTGTACCACGGCTTATTCATCCTCTGCTTCTGTTGCAAACCAGAAACAAAACTCCTTTTGTGAACTCTCACGCTCGTCTTTCAGAGCATCCTAGAACAGATTCAGAATGGGAAAACAGCTTTGCCTTGAAAATGTTCTTATTCCAATTTGTCAACTTGAACAGTTCCATCTTCTACATCGCCTTTTTTCTTGGCAGGTGGGTTTTATTTACATGTGTCTAAGTGCAAACGCTGATAAACTGGTTTTGCTAATGGCAGAATAACATGATATAAAGCATTGCAGAAATCTTTCATCCATCGTTACTGCAAGTTAGAGTCTGGCTCATAGGCAGTGCATGTCCCTATAATAGTCTCCTGTATATACATTGTATTCCTCTCCTGAGCTTTTTCACCGACAACAGCTGCTCTTTGTAGCCTAGCTAAAAGTATTGCACTATGAAAGCGCATGCAAAGGGAGGACAAACCTTTTTTTTTTCCAGGGAGAAGTCTATTTATTTGGGTAGGAGCACAATTTTTAGTCCATGTACTTACCTGGACTTAAGGAGAAACAACCCCTGGGATTGCTTTTTTCAAGGGGCAGTGGAACACCTTTTTGATTGGAGGGGCCAAATAAACAATCTCCAACCCTGTCCCAAGTTCTCTAAATGCTGATGTTGTGTTGGACAAAATATTGGTAGGGCAGTGGCCCATCTCATTCTGCTGCCTCTGGCTTTTTGAAAATGAGTTGTGTAAAATTTGCATGTGAAAAGTGCCCAGGTGCTTTGTACCTGCTCTTTGTGTGGGTTCCAAACAGAGAGCAAAATGGTGTGCATGTCTGTCAAAATATACCCAGTTTTCTTCCTAAACACATCCACAAGAATGCCTCTTTTAATATGTGTAAAAATATATAAACATGACAGAACATGTATGTACCTTTTGTCACATTTGAGGAGAATCATTCTCAGTCAAACTATTTTCTCTGGATAAATGCCTTTCAAAATTGCTCCCTCAATAATTTTTAAAACTGCACTCTAGGAAGACTGGGTAGATTTTCATTGTAATATAATCAGTTATAGAAATGCTGTCAGGAAATAATAAGTTATTTTTGCAGTTAGCACATGCTAATACTGTAGGTCTATAGAATAATAGTGGGCAACAGATAAATAGCCATCTACCAGTGAAACATGACCGGCCCTGATGGTTTCTAAAGCAAGTTTCTCTGCAAGTTCATTGTCAACATAATTGGCTTATGACCTTATGAACTCATACAGTAGCTAGTGATAACCACAGCACATTTTGATGGCATGACACCACATGTTCTGTGACCGATACTACTTGTACTTCCCTATTTGCCTGTTCTCACCTGGATTTATGCAACTAAAAAACACCCTGGGAAGGGAGTAATACTCAAAGCGGGGAAGTTATCAGCTTAGACTACCGTTAAGACAGGTTACTTTACTGATAATCCTAGTTATTGTTAGCTAGGTATCATTGAATTAAATGGGACCTGTGTTAAAATAGCACATCTTAATGGTAGCCCATGTTGATAACTTCCCTCTTTAGTGTGAAGAGTTTCAGTCTCTGGTAACCAGAGCTGATATTGTGATGTTATAATGCCTCATTCCACCAATAAGAGCCAACCTCATCAGTGATGTCACAATGGCCTGATTGTCCTATACTTGGCTCACTTTTATTACATATAGCAGTGATTTCCATTTCTAGAGACATTTCTTTTTTTCTTTAAGGGGGAAGTTATCAGTGTGGGCTACTGTTAGGATGTGTTATTTTACTGTTAACCCCAGTTATTAGTAACTAAGTCTCTTTGCTTAAAATGGGACCTGTGGTAAAATAACACATCTTAGCAGTAGTCCACATTGACAACTTCCCCCCTTAGTATGAAGAGTTTCAGTCTCTGGTAACCAGAACTGATATTGTGATGTCATAATGCCTCATTCCACCAATGTCTTATTCCAAGCTACATTAGGCACAAACGGTTGCTTAATGTAGCATGCGCTAAAGTGTTCCACATTAGTTGTTGACATTTACGTGTGTTAACCACACAGTAATTAATTTTGTACAATTTTATTTGCGAAGTGACGTGTCAGGGATGGAGAATAGATGTGGCTGTGCTATTCAGCTTGCACGCTGACATTAACACATGCTAACTGAAAAACACAGACTTGACATGGGAGCCATTTCTGCCTCCAAAATAGGAGTTGATAAGGACCCCATGTTATTTTTTTTATTGCCCACATGCTAATGCTAACATGTCACTATGGCTTGATTGTCTTATACCTGGCTCACTTTTATTACATATAGAAATGATTTTAATATGTAGAGGAATTTCTTATTTCTTTAATTAAGTGGGGAAGTTATCAATGTGAGCTACTGTTATAACATATTATTTTACTGTTATTAGTAACTAGGTCTCATTGTGTAAAATAGGACTTGTGTAATATAGCACAAGTTAGTGGTAACATAACATAACAGTAGCCCACTTTGATAACTACACCCCAAAATGATTTCAATGGACAGAAAGCATTTTATTCACATAAATTAGCTATCTGAAAATTTCCCATCCTTATTTTCTAACTCCGGTTACTCTCTTACCTATCTGTATGTTCCATCTTTGCTTGTACCCTTCACTGTCAATTAAAATGTTCTATTACGTATTGTGTTGACATTGTAAATAGTACACTATCCAGCTTATAATCGAACGAGAAAAACGCCCAAGTTCTGACCTAAATCGGGAGATGGACGTTTATCTCACAAAAACGAATAAAGCGGTATAATCGAAAGCCGATTTTTGGGCGTTTTCAACTGCACTCCGTCGCGGATGCGGACAAAGTTGATGGGGGCGTGTCAGAGGTGTGGTGAAGGCGGAACTGGGGCGTGGTTATCTGCCGAACAGAGATGGGCGCATTTCACAGATAATGGGACAAAAGTATGCGTTTTTAGCTAGAATTTAGGGCACTTTTCCTGGACCCTGTTTTTTCATGAATAAGGCCCCAAAAAGTGCCCTAAATGACCAGATGACCACTGGAGGGAATCGGGGATGACCTCCCCTGACTCCCCCAGTGGTCATAAACCCCCTCCCACCTCAAAAAATGATGTTTCACAACTTTTTATTTTGACCCTCAAATGTCATACCCACCTCCCTGGCAGCAGTATGCAGGTCCCTGGAGCAGTTGTTAGGGGGTGCAGTGGACTTCAGGCAGGTGGACCCAGGCCCACCCCCCCCCCTACCTGTTACAATTGTGCTGCTTAATGCTTAGTCGTCCAACCCCCCCGAACCCACTGTACCCACATGTAGGTGCCCCCCTTCACTCCTTAGGGCTATAGTAATGGTGTAGACTTGTGGGCAGTGGGTTTTGAGGGGGATTTGGGGGGCTCTACACACAAGGGAAGGGTGCTATGCACCTGGGAGCTCTTTTACCTTTTGTTCTGTTTTTGTAAAAGTGCCCCCTAGGGTGCCTGGTTGGTGTCCTGGCATGTTAGGGGGACCAGTGCACTACGACTCCTGGCCCCTCCCACGAACAAATGCCTTGGATTTATTCGTTTTTGAGCTGGGCGATTTCATTGTCCATTATCGCTGAAAAGCAAAAACGCCCAGCTCATAACTTGGCGAATAAAACATGGACGTCTAATTTTTTCGAAAATACGCTTGGGTCCGCCCCTTCACGGACCCGTTCTCGGAGATAAACGCCCATGGAGATAGGCGTTTCTGTTCAATTATGCCCCTCCATGCCATACTTTGTATTGTTATTTGAATGTTTTTACTGCTGTAATTGTCTATTGCTCATGTTTGATTTATTCTTACTATACACACTGCCTTGAGTGAATTCCTTCAAAAAGGCGTTAAATAAATCTGCATGAATGAATAAATAAATAAATAATGCAATGGAAAAAGCATGAGTTATTTAATTAATGCATGTAGTTTTGTTTCCATTGAGAAGAGATGTTCCTGGAGATGTGTTTAGGTCAAGAAAAGAGAAGTGCACACGTATGACACTTTCACATCTTTGCATGTACTTTTTCAGCAAAATTCAGATGCTGTTACAATCAGGGACAATGTCTGCGTGTACTCTGCACCTTCAGCAGGTTTCAAGGTGGAAGTATGAGAATTAGTGTAAAGCCTGCTAGTAAAATGTACACAAGATGCGTAGGCCAATGTAGGCAGCCGAAAAACTGCTCCTATAAATCAAAGGTGATAAACTGGTTATTGAAAATCAGGTTGAGTTTTCAATAGCTAGAAAATTCTGCTAAAGATTCATCTGCTTCAGAAGCTCAATATGCCTTATCATCCAAAGGTTTTTTTCCCAAGCTGTATGTATGATAGAAGCCACGAAACTTAAAGGTGTCTAAAACCTGAATTTAAATTAGTACTCAGGTCTCATAATCAATAATAATGAAAATGAACATGCAGTGTTAAGACCATCTTTGCTTTTGGAATTATTCATAGCTTGTCACTACTGTGACAATCTTTAGTATCAATTGAATACATTAATACAGATCTAATGTGTTACTGAAGAGGAAAAGACGATGTCATTAGTAACACCAACTTATGCATTACTTATACAGCACCAAAGCAGGTTCAGAACTAAAGAACTGTGTGTCGCATTATCATTTACAGGTTTGCAGGGCGTCCAGGGAAATACAACAGACTCTTTGAAAGATGGAGACTGGAAGAGGTAAACCATTTGAACTATCATCTAAGCATATACTTTATCCATGTCTGATTGCTGTTGGGTTTGCAGTAGAAAGCAAAATTGTTCCCATTTCAGGCCCAGCATAGTGTATAATATGTTTACTGCATGAAATACACAGTGCAGGGCTTCCCAGACTACTCCTGGTTAACACTATAACCAGCCAGATTTCCAGAATATCCATAATGAATTTGCATGAGATAAAAGGCATTCACATGCATAGCTTTGAAACCTGGGGTTGATATTCAGCATGAGTAAACAGGGTAAAAGTGGTTCCTAACCCAGTTAACTCACACTGGCTGAGTGCAGGGAAGATATTCAGCATCACATAAGTAGAGAGTGCCAGGTAGTGCCAGAGTGGTTTGGGAGTAGAGCAAACTCGGAGCTGGAAGTTATCTTGGCACTGTTGACATTCCTTACCAGTGTCTGGATTATAATCTGGCAGTCTCATTGTGCCTGGATATCTATCCACTGAACATCCACTGAATGTCATCAGTGGTGCCTGGATAACTGCTGACAGCCATTGAAGACCTGAACATTCGGTTTTGGTAGCTGGATATGGCGTGTCACAGAGTATCGGGGTCTAAGGGGTCCTTTGACTAAGGTGCGCTGAAAAATGGCCTGTGGTAGTGTAGGCGCATGTTTTGGCCATGCGCAGATCCATTTTTCAGCGCGCCTGCAAAAAATGCCTTTTTTAAAATTTTTGCCAAAAATGGACGTGCGACAAAATCAAAATTGGCATGCGTCCATTTTGGATCTGAGACCTTACTGCAAACCATTGACCTAATGGTAAAGTCTCACGCAGTAGCGGTAATGACCTACGTGGGTCAAATGCCACTTGGTGCGCATAGCAGATGCATGCCAGAGAATAACAATTATTTTTCAGATGCGCGTATTGGTTGCACGCCAAAAATGAAATTACCATACGAGCCACGCGGTAGTCAGGCGGTAACTCCATTTTGGTGCACATTGGGCGCGCATAGATGCTTACGCAGCTTAGTAAAAGGGCCCGTCAATCAACCTGTGGCACCCAGCATTAATAAAACATTGACCACTAAGGGCTGGATAGTAACTGGCTGACTGCCTGAGAGGTCACGAGGACAGGTGGGGAAGTCCCGCTGTACAAGGTGGTACAAAGAGAGTTGTAAATTAAACTGTCGGCGGAAACTGAGTGATGGCAAAGTTAATACAGATGAGACTTAAATTCTCTGGAAGTACCATGTTACATGATGTGCCAAAGTCACAATCTGACTGACCTGGTTACCATATCACAGGATTGCAACTCAGATGGTTTATAAAGTACTGATCAGAAATGATAAGCACAGGGAGAGGCAAGTTGTTTCTGGTGGGGAGAATGTGTAAATGGATAATACCTGCATTCACACTTAGTGTTTGTGGTATTTTGATATAATATTGTATGTGAGCTCTTTTATTCATATATTCCTTTATGAATTTGTAAGATTTGGATCAGGTGCTACATTTTTTCTCACCATTTCAACAGCTCAGCTAACAGGATGCAGTAAGGCTTTACTGCTGATAGACATGAGAGGGTCACTATTTAAAAGCACCTACTCAAATGGCAGCACCTGCTCTCTGGATAAGTGCCACTGGCCAGGCCTATCTGTTGATATTCAGAGGTACTATCAAAATCATTAATGCCTGCTTCAGGTAGTGTCAGGACAGAGCATGGGAGGGGCATGGGCAGCCTTCGATTGCTTCTCTATTCAGATACTGATGCTGAATATTCAGATTTTTTTAAAAATATTGTGACCAGCATTTTAAAACATCAGCATTGGTAGCTCATTATCAGGCCAGAGGCTCTTAGTGCAGGAAATGTTGTGGGAGGTGTTAGGTAGAGGGGGGAGAGAGACCGAGGTGAATGGAGGTGGGGGGGGGGGGGGGTAAGGAGAAAGAAAGGAGGCAGAAGTAAAAAGAGGATTTATCAACAGAGAGAATCTGAAATTTCTGGAGTAAATTATGTGGATGTAGATTTGCAATGAAAAAACGTGAAATCACAACTATGGTAAATTGTAATAATTATGAAAATAATATGATTTGAATAATTTGTGAAAATCTGTCTGACTGACAGATGAAGGAACCTGTGCGGAGTGCCAGATTGAACTCTGGCCTCCTTGTTGGGCAGATTCAATGGACAATGCAGGTCTTTATTTGCCGATAAGTGTTATGTTATTATGAAATAATCATGCATAGATGGTTCTAGAAAATATAGCACTTCAGGGAACAATCGATTAACAATTTTCCCACGGGAAACCTTTGGTGTGTCATTCTGAATATACCTGTGTCCATTTCTAAAAAGGATTCTGCCTCTTACCTTCTCAGGTGATATGTATCACCTCTATAATACCGGAAAAGATTGAATTGTCCTATTTTGTTGGTCAACAGATCCTCTCCAACAATGATCTAAACGTCTTCTGAAAAATTGAAACATTTTGTTGAGAAACAATAGTTTCTATTTATGTACTTTTACTCCTGCAGTGTCATCCTAGTGGCTGTCTGATTGATCTCTGCTTGCAAATGGGTGTAATAATGGTTTTAAAGCAGATGTGGAATAACTTTATGGAACTTGGCTATCCGTAAGTTTAATGCATTGAAACCTGTTCTACCCTATGAAAAAAAAAAGCATACATAATAATGATCTGTAGGGATGTGCATTCATTTAAAATGACAAAGAGTCATGTTGTTTCATGCCGTTTTTTACTTTAAGTGACAGTAATAAACCCACAATTGAGGGTTGTTTTTCCTATATTATAAACAGTGCATACTCCTCTGAAAGCATGCACACGGTTCACGAATATTGTACAGTGAAATGAGTCTCACTATTTCCAGAAGAGTGTGCACTAATGGCGATATTGCTTCTGAAACAAACGACAACAGCAACAAAATTAAATATATTAAAAATAAATCGAGCAAAACAAAAATTCTCATAAAGGACATAGGAAACTAAGGGCCCTGTTTACTAAGCAGCACTAAGGGCATCCTAGCAGTTTTAGTATGCGCTAAATGCTAAAGACAATATATGGGTGTCTCTAGCATTTAGCGCATGCTAATTTTAGGTGCACGCTAAAAATGCTAGCGCGTCTTAGTAAACAGGGCCCTAAATAAATTTTGGACTGCATACACTAATGAACTTAAGTGATCCTAGCTACCAAAACTAAGGGTCCTTTTACTAAGCTGCAGTAAAATGGGGCCTGTGCTAGCCTCAGCGCATGTTTTTGACTCACACTGAGGCCCCCTTTTACCACAGTGTGTAAAAGGCTGTCAATTTAAAAAAAAAAGAAATGGCAGTGCAGTAAGTAAACCACTTACCATGCAGCCATTTCAGGGTGGAGCACTTACCGCCACCCATAGAGGTGGTGGTAAGGGCACCTGCGCTAACCCGGCGGCAATCGGGCAGCACGTTGCCCTGCCCGATTACCGCCAGGTAAAGACGGTGCTACAAAAATAGAAAATATTTTTGTAGTGCTGGAAATAGCATGCGCTGGGGTGGAACCTACTGCCGGGCTCCTGTGATAGCCCAGCGGTAGTTCCAGATTGGCACGCGGCAAGCCGGTTGCCGGGTGCCAGCCCTTTAGCAGGGCTGCCGAGAGGGGGGGACGGGGGACAAAAGTCCCTGGCGCCACCGCAGTCATGCCCGCCCGCCATCCGTCGCTCCCGGAACTAACCTTAAACGCCTTCTTTCCTTCGCAGCAAGCAGCAGCAGGGCAGGCCACTCCTTCCTTCCATGTCCCGCCCCCACCTGACGTAACGTCCGTGAGGGCGGGGCACGGAAGGAAGGAGAGGTGATGATGATGACGACGACCTTGGGTGGGGGGGGCCCGGGGGCGGCCTTGTCCCGGGCCCGGCTCTATCTCTCGGCGGCCCTGCCCTTTAGTAAAAGGTCCCCTAGTTATTAATCACACAAGCTGGTTTAACAAATGTTCTGGAGTTTTCAGAATCGAGGATTGAATCCCTTGTTCTACCATACTTTTCACTCCCAGGTCATGTTTCTACAGTGTAATACTTACTATTCCGTCACGAACAGAGAGGTATGACCAGTAACTATTGCGTTTCGCTAATTCTTTTAATAATTATTAGTAGGACATGGAATTTGCCCTTCCTGAATTATGTCATGAGCACAATGTAAAGAAAAGTCAATAAACTAAGGAATAGGGTGTTGGTATCATAACACAAACCAACAGCAAACAAGTAAAGACATGATGTTGGTTTCATGCTATGAAAGCCTTTTTTCCTTTCCTTCTTTATTCTGTCAAACTAGCAAGGGGAGATTCTTTCTTAATGACTCACCAAATTACATGTAGTGCTTTAGTAGATGTTAATGGTTTCTGTAGAGCCAGAGCTTCTGGGAATGATCAGTGTCCCAGACAGCGACTAAAATATCACACTCTAAATACAGGAGTGTATTCAAAGCTGTACTGAATAGCATATTTTACTATTCGGCTAAATATGAATAATGAAAAATATTATTTGACCAAATACGAATAACGGGCATTGAACTTTAACATAACCAATAATAAAAGAAGCATCATGAAATCAGAGATCAAGTGATTATTTCAATAGGATTTTGCACAGTAGAGCACGGATTATTCGTATTTGAATTTAAATTATTATTGGGGCCAAATCAAATCAAATACAAATATTCAGTACTGCCCGATTCCAAGCCTTTATGTTTGTAGGTCATCTTGAGGTTTAAAGATTACTGGGTCACGTACTACACCTTGAATCATTAGTTTGCCTTCAAGGTCTCTCTTCGTAGACTGACATCATGGTGTTTACCTGACACTGCCCATAGCATTGTATCTAGATTAAGATTCTTTGTAATTCATGAATGTAGGCTAAACATGCAGGATTATGAGAAGTCAACCGTATCTTGTGTTTACATCTTTGATGTCATCTCTCCTGCAGTGGTGTAGCTATGGGGGGGCCACTGGGGCATGAGCCCCCACCAATTGTCTCTGTTTCATTAAAACGAGCATGCACAGCGCTGAAAACAGGACAGGGTGCCAGGCAATGTGAGACAGTGTGGGACAAACGCTTTAGCAGGCGGGGGTTGGGGACCCCCACAAGCTAAGGTACCTTCCAGCAGTGGTGGGGGGAGAGGTGGCGGCAGCAGCGGAGGGGAACAGATGTGGCGGCGGGAGGGCGGTAGTGTTGAGGCGGGCCAAAATGTAGCCCGCCAACCTTGGGCTCTGCCCTCCCCCTCCCTTCGAGGTCTGGCTACTCCCCTGCTTTCCTGGTATATCATAGATTTAATAGTGGTGTGTTCTGTTATGAGAACTGAGAGTTTGTATCAGCAGTTCCTTATATCTGTCATTCAAAGACTATGGGTGTTTTAGCAAATACCATTCAAAATATGAATCCTCACTAGCCCAAGTCATGATCACTACAGCATGGACACAAATATGTGAAAAGTTTTATTTTTCCCAGAAAGCAATACACTCACTTTCAGCTAAGTGCATCGTATTTCAGACTTAGCTCAGTACTCTAGAGTCCAGACTGAGGGGCCCTTTTACAAAAACGTGCTGAAAAATGGCCTGTGGTAGTGTGGACTCATGTTTCAGGTGTGCGCAGGATCATTTTTCAGCGCACCTGTAAAATGCCCTTTTTAAAATTTTTGCCGAAATTGGACATGCAGCAAAATGAAAATTGCCGTGTGTCCATTTTAGGTCTGGAACCTACCACCAGCCGTTGAGCTAGTGGTAAAGTCTCACGCAGTAACCAGGCGGTAATGGACTACACACATAAAATGCCGATTACTGCCCGCACGCCAAAAAATAAAAATATTTTCTGGTGCGCATAGCAGATGCACGTCAAAAATAAAATTACCACAAGGGCCACGAGGTAGCAGGGCGGTAACTCAAAATTGACATGCATTGGGTGCATATAGGTGCCTACGCGATTTAGTAACAGGGCCCCTGAGAGCTCTACTGAAAACCAGGGAGGGCACTGAAGAGTAGAAGATATTTTCAGGAAGCCAGTTCATCCTCCATGAAGTGAAGAAATCCTTAGGATAAGTGGACCCATTTGTCAACTTTTGAAGTTATGCAATTCAATTACACATTAAGCTATAGGTCATGCAAATTTGAAGGAATACTGTTGTTTCTTTGATTCAGTCTGCTTCAGAATTGGTGGTCACGACAGAAGATTAAGAGAGGTGGTCAGACAGTAGAAAACAAAGTTTCTTTACCTCAGTGGGAAAAGGATTGGAACTTGCAGCCCATGAATGCACATGGATTGATGGACGAGTATTTGGAAATGGGTAAGCGCATTTTCTCATGCGGCTTTTTATCACACATACGGACAGATAATCTGTAATTGAACTGAAAACATATGTGTAAAAACAGTTTCATAAATATATATTTAGGTCTCTATTCTGCATTTGCATAAATGGCCAGATATCTGTAGGCATTCAAGAGTAAATTGTAGAATCTTTATTATAGGCACATTAATTCTGGATCTCATTGCTTTTGATATTAAGCCAACTAGGGGGAAGTTATCAAGCTGCTTTAGGGCTCTAAGTTATGTTATTTTCCCTTTAACTCATGTTAGAAGGCACTAACTAGACTTACATTACTTTAATGCAGTGATGACTACATCACCCCAGGCTACATAATAATGAGATGCAGACTATGGACTTTTCCTCCAGAATCTTGTCCAAACCTTTTTTAAACCCAGATATAATAACTGCTGTTACCACATCCTCCAGCAATGAATTCTAGTGCTTAACTATTTGTTGAGTGAAAAACTATTTCCTCCTATTTGTTGTAAAAGTATTTTCATGTAACTTCATTGAGTGTCTCGTAGTCTTTGCTGATCAAGGGATGGGGGGAGAGTAGACTTCAGTATTCTCTTTTGTAGAGAAAAGAAACAATCTGTAACTTTTCTCCAACAGAGGCAATCTTTAAAGAGAAGGATAAGTTGTAGAATTCAGTTTTGCAATTAATATTTTTTTTCCAGTTATACAGTTCGGCTTTACCACAATCTTTGTGGCAGCCTTTCCACTGGCGCCCCTTCTTGCATTACTAAATAATATCATCGAAATAAGACTGGATGCTTACAAGTTTGTCACACAGTGGAGAAGACCTATGCCTGCGAGAGCTACGGATATTGGTGAGTAATAGCTTAGCACCGGGCAGTTCCACAAGCAGTAGTGAAAAAGAGACGCATTTTCACTTTACAGTCTTGTAGGTTTCCATACATGTGATCTTTCATTGAACTGGATAGTGCTATTCAATAAGATATTACCTTAAAAAGCAATAATTTCTCTGAGGGTAATTTTGTAAGAAGATTTCATGTGTGCCTGTCTAAAATTACCCCAGGAAATAATAGTCATATGCATTTGTACCTGCTCTGAAGAAAGCGTAATTATTTGCATATATGTGCCTTTACCAATTAGTGCATATGCATATATTTTATCAGATATGCACAAAACAACAGGGGTGAAAGTGGAGAAAAATCCAAATGACCAAGGCAAACGATGAGTTAAGAGCGTCCAAAGAGTAGACTGCTTTCCATGGCATGCAATGTATTGTGATCCAGTATTTTTATGGTTTTTATACTCTCTGTGATGCTGATTTATCTGAGCCATATTGACCCCTGAAGAAGGCTTGTTGCCGAAACACAGCCCGTGTAGGGTCTTTTGAGTCAGTTTACTTTGGTGAATACATTTTTTGGACGCTCTAACTCTTTGTTTGCCTTGGTCATTTGGAATTTTCTCCACTTTCACCTCTGTTGTTTTATGCTTGCTTCTCTTGTGGAAGTTGTGGATCCCTTTTCATTTTATCAGACATGCACATGCCTACCAGTCCTGTCCCTGTTCCACCTCTTCTGTGTCCCCAGGACATTTTGTGTATCGTATCAAAGGGGACTGCTTTGATCTGTTACACCCAGATACCTCAGGCAATATCGTAAGAGTCCTTCTGAGCCCATAAAGTGCTGTTCTATATGCTCAACTCCTCTCTCAAATTACCCTGTATAGTTATACCCCCAAATATTCAAAAGCATTTAACCAGCCAGGATAGGCACCTGACCAGTTATATGCCTCATAACCGGCTATCTGCCAATTTTTAGCTCCACTTTAGTGGCTATATTTGGCCGTGTGAATACACGGAATATCTTGGCTGGTTATATTCAAACCAGCCAAAAATAAACCAGATTTTCAATGCCAGTGGAGTATTGTGTTCAGTTCTGAAGACTGTATCTTGCTAAAGATGTAAAAAAGACTGTAAGTAGTGCAAAGAAAAGCTACAAAAATGGTATGCAATTTGAGTTGCAAACCGTACGAGGAGAGACTTGCCGACCTGAACATGTATACCTTGGAGGAAAGGAGGAACAGGGGTGACATGATACAGAAATTCAAATATTTGAAAGGTCCACAAACAAACCTTTTCCAGAGACAGGAAGGCGGTAGAATTAGAGGACATGAATTGAGGTTGAAGGGGGGCAGACTCGGGAGTAATGTCAGGAAGAAATTTTTTCACAGAAAGTGTGGTGGATACATGGAATGCCCTCCCGCGGGATGTGGTGGAGATGAAAATGGTAATGGAATTCAATCATGCGTTGGATATACACAATTGAATCCTGGTTAGAAGGAATGGATCCATGGAATCTTAGCGGTGATTGGGTGGCAAGACCGGTAATTGGGAAACAAAACCAATGCTGGGAAGACTTCTATGGTCTGTGCCCTGATCGTGATTGAATAGATATGGATGGGCTGGAGTGTAAATTTTAAGGGGCTTCAACATTAGTTTCAGAACTTTTAATACAAGAACAGTGCTAGGCAGACTTCTACAGTCTGTGCCCTGAGAATGGCAAGGACAAATTAAACTCGGGTATACATATAAAGCATCGCATACCTTGTAAAATGAGTTTATCTTGTTGGGCAGACTGGATGGACCATTCAGGTCTTTATCTGCTGTCATTTACTATGTTACTCTTTGGGGTTCTACATGGAATGTTGCTACTAATTGGGATTCCAGAATCTTGTAACTCTTTAGGATTCCAGAATCTTCAGAACTTTTAGTGCAAGAACAGTGCTGGGCAGACTTCTACGGTCTGTGCCCTGAGAGTGGCAAGGACAAATTAAACTCAGGTATACATATAAACTATCGCATACCATGCAAAATGAGTTTATTTTGTTGGGCAGACTGGATGGACCATACAGGTCTTTATCTGCTGTCATTTACTATGTTACTATGATCACTAGAAACAGCCCAGCATTGAATATCTGGGTTTAGCTCTGACTGGAGAGCTTATGATCTAAGGGGTAAATATTTAGTGATGAGCATTTTTGTACCTGCTGCTGTCTTTAAGCCCTGATATTTGATCCCGGGCCATGACCAGGCACTGGCTTTGAATACCCAGCTTGCTATTTCTTACACAGCTAACGGCGATAATCAGCACTTAACCACCTAAGCGACACCGCATAAATATAGGACTGTGTTTTATGCAGTCTGATTTGGCCACTTAACTTTGATAGTACTTAACCACGTAAGTGCCAACTCCGCTCCCGGACCACCCACAAAATCGCCATCTTTCAATTTAGCGGTTAGCATTGATATTCAGTGAAACTAACCAATTAAGTGTCACCAAATAGCAGCAAATAGCTCTACATAAGCAATTTAACCAGCCAGGAGTCTCTCCTGGCTACTTAAATCACTTTGAACACAGGGCCCTAAATTTATACCTGAACCACAGGGTTAAGTAATTTCTGAAGATCAAAAGAAGCGGCCAGGAGCCTCTCCTGGTCACCTAAATCACTTGAATATAGGGTCCTAAATTTATACCTGAGCCAATGAAGGGTTAAGTAATTTCTGAAGATCAAAAGAAGCAGCGGTGAGATTTGAACCCTGGCTTCCCTAGCTCTGAGCCCATTGCTCTGACTGTGACACTGTTCCTCAACTCAGGAGTAGCCCTACACTGTTAGAAGTCTTTCAAGTAGCAGCAGTGCAATGACTATAAGGTAAAAGGAAACTGATGATCCATTTCTTATTCTCATGAGACCCGTCCTTTTCTTTTGCCTCTTTGTCTCACTAGGTATTTGGTATGGAATACTGGAAGGAATTGGAGTGCTGGCTGTAATTACCAATGCCTTTGTTATCGCTATCACTTCAGACTACATCCCACGCTTTGTATACGCATTCAAATATGGACCTTGCATAGATGAAGGATATCGACAGGAAAAGTAATGTTTGCATTTTACACCTTCTACACTTCCTTATATTCAAGTGCCCGTTTATCACCAGTAAACTCTCTGTACATTCTCTGTGTATATTTTCGGATTTCGCCAGTGATACTTGTTTGATCTTGTTGTGAAGATGTAGCGCCCTCTAGTGGTAAGAGAAGGTTGAAGGTTTTTTTATTTTTTTCATTATGGGCTCAGTTCATCCAAGTTGAGACCAGAAGGGAAACTATGGTGAATAGTTATTTGGGAAGGTGATGGGTTTTAAAACATTGCTATTCAGAGCTAGAGTGGGAACCATGCAAGAAAGCTGAATAGCAAAGATTTGGGCGATATGGCATGAAACATGAAGTATTTCAGGCCTGTACTACTCTGACTGAAGAAGCGCATTAACTACCTCATTTTCTGATCCCCAAGCTCGGGTGATATCAGCTCACTTTAGAGAACGGTGAAGATATTGCACTAGGCATGCTCAGATCATGATCACACAGTCCAAGGGCAAGAAACCAAAACCGCCTGTCCACATATCCATTTCCACATCACCTCATTTCTACATACTCTGAAACATGAACGTACTCTGGCTCCTTAGGAAGCAATGGAGAAAAAACACAGCAAACATGATGAGCTTTTGGTCTTTATAATCAGATAAGAACAAAGAGAGGGTTAACAAAGCACAAAACAAAATCCAGACAACAAAAAAAAGTGCCAGGGGCCTTCACAAGTGGGACAAAACTTGAAGTACACAGAATGCTAAGATCCTGGGCAGAGTGCACATGCTGTTTTGTTCAGAATTCATTTGTCAACAAGATTTTAAATTTAGCTACGAACGGGAAAACCTATTTTAGACACTTCTGATTGGATGACCCCTGAGGCAGGCGTTTTGATGCCGAAACACGGCCCATGTTGGGTCAATAGTGCAAGTTTTATTCAACAGGATATATGACATTTCAATTAAAAGTTTTTGTCCCGCCTGTGAAAGCCCCTATTAATTCTTTTTTTTGTTGTCTGGTCTTTAAAACATGTATACAAACTCCATTTCAACTATCAGTGAATATGAATAACTATCTTGGTCATAAATGTGTAATGCCCTACACAGATGGTTAAACGTGTTACTATGAATTTGAGGAAGCAGCTGGCCTTTTTAAGACCGCTGTAAACTCTAATATGATTAAATCAGGGCAAAGTACTAGAAGATAAGTAGCAGGATGAAAAGTTGTCCTTTCAGCTTCTACAGAGATGGGCTCAAAGTTTCGATGGAGCACTTGGTGACTTGTAATGACTATCAGGTCAAGCTCCACAGTCAATTATTTTTTTATTTTTTTATTTTTTTTTTGTATATTCAGTGCCACTATCTATTATTAGTAGCCTAGTGGTTAGAGCGCCGGTCTTGTAATCCAGAGGTGGCCGGTTCAAATCCCACTGCTGCTCCTTGTGATCTTGGGCAAGTCACTTAACCCTCCATTGCCTCAGGTACAAACTTAGATTGTGAGCCCTCGTGGGACAAAGAAATATCCACTGTACCTGAATGTAACTCACCTTGAGCTACTACTGAAAAAGGTGTGAACAAAATCTAAATAAATAAATTACGTAGATATCTGGCTATATTCAGCTGCTACCCATAAAGCTATACAAATAGGAGGGTGGAGTTGGATTCTACACACCAAACAAATTATGCAGGACTGTCTGACCAAACCAACAGTCGTGTCAGGTATTCATTCATTCATTCAGTATTTATATACCGCTTAGACCTAAGCAGTTTACAGTTTCATTTTATAGGTGCTAGGTCTGTCCCTAATGGGTTCACAAACTAAGTAGTACATTGTACTACTGTTGTACCTGGGACAACAAAGGGTTAAGTGACTTGCCCAGGGTCACACAGGTATGGTGCTCAAGGCAATAATGAGATGTGAATGTGTGGACTGAAGACCATGTTGCAGCCTTGTTTATCTCATAGGCCCCAGCGTGTTTTTTCATAGATGACCAGAAATGTCATTAGATGATGGCTTTTTCTGATATTTTCCTTGTAAATATTTAATTTTTAGAGAACATGTTATATTTTATCTATCCCAGTCAGTTACAAAGTTTCCAGGATAGTAGACATTCTGCTGAAAATAATTCTGCTTCTGTCTGCCCTCCCCCAGCAACTGAGAACAGGTTTAAGGTGTTTAGGTAACTGTATTAGGTTGTTGCAGTTTTCTTCTGCCCATTGATAATTATTATATTCCTGGAATATTCTCCTTCTTGGGGGTAATAATAGTTATTGTTTGTTGGTGGAAGCTTTTCTTGTTTTCTGTTTCTGTTTCATATACCTTGTTTATTTAAATCAAGATTGTATATCGTCACAGAGGAACCCTGTTATGGAATGAGAAGAGGGGAAACATCAGGGGAGAAGGCAGGAAAAGTCTAGCCATTTTTCCTATCCCCCAGGAAAACAGAAAGAAACTGAGAAAAAGTATCTTTACCTAGGAATTCCTGCTGTCAGAGCTCTGGAAAATACATGGAGCCGGAACAAGCTGAAGCCCAGGGCCAGTCAAAAAACAAAACCCAGGCACACAAGAATTATTGGGATTGTAGTAGCAGGGAGGTTTCCTCACAGATGGACCATTTAGCCATTTAGTCCTCAGTTGTGGGGGGTGGGGGGGGGGAGAGAGAGAGAGAGAGATGGAGAGAAATGGGTGTGGCTGTCACTGTGCACAAAGCCAGCAGTATATTCCAGAGCTGGAAGCACATAGAAGCAGGAGCCCTTGGAAAATGTAAAGCATCCTTCATATTGAAGGGAGAGACTTAAGGAGAAGCCAGGTGCTTCTGCAGAAAAGGGGAAAAGCTGGCAGGTTCACTGTCTTTTGGAGGGCTTAAAGGAAAACCTAATCCCCAGGAAGGTGCACAGAGGCATAGGCAGTGGGAAGTAAGGCACAGCCTGAAGAAGATTGGAACCTAAGAGTAGCTTTAAAGAAAAGTGTTCTGGTTACACAGCAAGAGGGAGGAGTCCTTAAAGGAAGCCAATCCTAGAATGCTACAGAGAAGCTATAGAGCAGAGGAAGCTGTGAAGGTAGCCTTTAGAATGTCTGCTTTTATGCATGGAAAAAGCTAGCAGGAGTTTACACAGAATCATTTTCATGGGTGAGGTTTATCCCTGGTAAGAAGGACAAGAGAATCACTAAGAAATCCTGGGCCAGGAAAGTGGAGAAAAGTTTGTGATTCTAAAATGAGGTTCTTGGAGAGAAGTTAACCCCTGTTACAAGTTTAAACCCAGAGGGAAGGTTATTGAAGAAAGGGGACGGGGGCTTGCACTCTGCCTAGCACATTCATGTTGTACAATTAGCTAAGAAATGTTTAATGCTGTTTATTATGTACATACTTTGTTGTTCAGACTAACGAATGTAGACCGGTCAATATTCAGCACTATTTAACCACTAGGAACAGCTCCTAGCCAGTTAAATACCACTTAGCTGACTAAGCACTAATATTCAGCGTGAGATAGCTGGTTACCTTAGCACTTAGCATATAGCGGATAACCAGGTATATCACGTGATATAACCAACTAGCTACGAATATTCAGCGCTTCGCCAGCTAAGTTTAGAAGCCAAATCAGACCACATAAATATCAGCCCTTACTTTGGACACTAAAAACGTAACTAGCCAACGCTAAATAGTAACTTTACTGGTTAAGTTTAAGCCGGCCAAAAAACCCCATGTATATTCAATGTTAGTCACTGGAAATGGATCGGCTTTGAATATCCAGGCTCAACGCCGCATGTAGCCATCCTGCCTAATAGCATCTTGAGTATTAACCCTTTTGGAAGTTCACCTAAAGAATGTTTGGCTATGTTTGTGGAGGAGTGGCCTAGTGGTTAAAGCACCAGCCTTATAATCCAAAGATGGCCAGTTTAAATCCCACTGCTGCTCCTTGTGATCTTGGGCAAGTCACTTAACTCTCCATTGCCTTAGGTACAAACTTAGATTGTGAGCCCTCCTAGGACAAAGAAATATCCAGTGTACCTGAATGTAACTCACCTTGAGCTACTATTGAAAAAGATGTGTGAAAAAATCTAAATAAATGCTCTTAATTTTCTATAAGGAACTTAGACATTTTCTAAGAGGAATTTGTATTTACCCTTCTTAGCGAGAAGAGGGAAGTTCATACTTTTGAATTAAACTGTATAAAAAAAAGTGACACTTTTGAGAGCATCGTCATTTATTGAGTATTAAGTAACCTTCTGGAGAGATAGGATCTGGGGATGGAAAGAGGGAGGGCCTGCCAATAGAGGAGGGCAGGGTGCAGTGTAAATAGAGCACCTTTTTAGGGCAACACCTCCCTGGCTGATGCTGGCTCCAGTACAGGGAATTGTTGCCCAGGCAGTGGAGGGAACCTGAGAATGAATGCCAGGGCGACCTCTAGCTGTGACAATATATAATTGCATATATAAAAGTAAACACACACATACCAGAATGAAACACGCTCTCTTACTGAAATATGTAGAAAATCTAACCCTTTGTAGACATGACATGGAAAAAGATAAGCATATTTTCCATACCATCTAAGGAAATTAGAAAGTTGATGGTAAAGCCACATTGAACCGAAACTTGTTTTTGGATAAAAGTGGGATACAAGAATGCATTAATAAATAAATAAATAACATGTTCTATTTATCTGTTATCTAGATGTTTACAAGGTTATGTAAACAGCAGCTTATCCGTGTTTGACTTGAGTGAGCTTGGTATGGGTTACTCAGGTTATTGCAGGTATGTATTTCAACATTTATTTTTCTTGACTCTTAACCGACAATTACGTTGAGTTTCTAAAATGACGTGTTTTGATTTGTGTTTCTGAATGTTGTATCTATATAGCACAGGCTTGATCAAATTCAGTCATCCAGGGCCACAAACAGGCCAGGTTTTCAAGATGTCTCCAATGAATATTCATGAGATAGATTTGTATGTCCATTACCTTCACTGAATGGAACTCCTTTTTCAAACATGTTCCTTAGGGAAATCCAAAATATTTGTAGCCTTCAAGTACTGAACTCAGGCAAGCCTAATTTAGCACGAGAATAACTTAATTATGGACATTATGTACATGCTTACATGATAACAAATAGCAAAGATATCTACCAGAGTAATTGTGGTGCTGTAGTCAACAAGGTACATTTCATTGTTGTCCAGTGAATTAGATTAAAGAGTAAATATCCTTCTCTAGACTCAGAAAGATCACTGAGGTATAGTACAGATGTGCATTGATTCATGTTCAGGTTGCCTTTATTTGATTTACCGCTAAAGGAAAACTACTATCAAAGCAGTGTAAAATATGGAAAACAAATCAATAGCATATGAAAAGAACTACAATTATTGATAGGAAAGGCAGAACAACATCAGAATGGAGGAGCTAGGAACTGCTCACAGGAATGTACTGTCATGCTAATCATATTACCATCACCAAAAAAATCCTGCATAAGAACATAAGAATAGCCATACTGGATCAGACCAATTGCCCATTTAGCCCAGTATCCTGTTTCCAACAGTGGCCACCAATCCAGGTCACAATTACCTAGCAGAAACCCAATTAGTATCAACATTCCATGCTACCAATCCCAGGGCAAGCAGTGACTTCCCCACGTCTGTCTTAATAGCAGACTGTGGACTTTTTCTCCAGGAACTTGCCAAACCTTTTCTAAACTCAGAGCTTAACTATTCATTGAGTGAAAAAATATTTCCTCCTATTTCTTTTAAAAGTACTACTACTACTACTAATAATAATAATAATCATTTCTATAGCGCTACTAGATATACGTAGCGCGTTTCCATGTAACTTCATTGAATATTCCCTACTCTTTGTACGTTTTGAAAGAATAAAATATTCTACACCACTCAGGATTTTGTAGACCTCAATTATATCTCCTCAGCTGCCTCTTTTCCAAGCTGAAAAGCCCTACCCTTTTTGGCCTTTCCTCACATGAGAGGAGTTCCATCTTCTTTATCATTTTGGTCACTCTTACTACTACTACTTATCATTTCTATAGCACTACTAGACGTACGCAGCACTGTACACTTGAACATGAAGAGACAGTCCCTGCTCGACAGAGCTTACAATCTAATTAGGACAGACAAACAAGAGATAAGGGAATATTAAAGTGAGTCTGTCCTAACTCTTATCCCTTACATGTCCTGTCTGTCTGTCATAATTAGATTGTAAGCTCTATTGAGCAGGGACTGTCTCTCCATGTTCAAGTGTGAAGCGCTGCGTACGTCCGGTAGCGCTATAGAAATGATAAGTAGTAGTAGTAGTAGGATGATAAAATAAGGGTTCTGAACAAGTGAACAAGGGTTAGGAGTTAAAAGCAGCATCAAAAAGGTGGGCTTTTAGCTTAGATTTGAAGATGTTCCGAGATGGAGCTTGACATACCGGCTCAGGAAGTCTATTCCAGGCATATGGTGCAGCAAGATAAAAAGAACGGAGTCTGGAGTTAGCAGTGGAGGAGAAGGGTGCCGATAAGAGAGATTTACCCAGTGAACGGAGTTCCCTGGGAGGAATGTAGGGAGAGATGAGAGTGGAGAGGTACTGAGGAGCTGCAGAGTGAATGCACTTATAGGTCAATAAGAGGAGTTTGAACTGTATGCGGAAACGTATAGGAAGCCAGTGAAGTGACTTGAGGAGAGGGCTAATATGAGCGTAACGACCCTGGCAGAATATTAGTCGTGCAGCAGAATTTTGAACAGATTGAAGAGGAGAGAGATGGCTAAGTGGGAGACCTGTGAGAAGCAAGTTGCAATAGTCTAAGCGAGAGGTGATAAGAGCATGGATGAGGGTTCTGGTAGTGTGCTCAGAAAGGAAAGGGCAAATTTTGCTGATATTATAGAGAAAGAAATGACAGGTTTTAGCAGTCTGTTGAATATGTGCAGAGAAGGAGAGGGAGGAGTCGAAGATGACCCCAAGGTTACGAGCTGATGAGACAGGAAGGATGAGAGTGTTATCCACAGAAATAGAGAATGGGGGAGGAGGAGAGGTTGGTTTAGGGGGAAAGATAAGAAGCTCAGTCTTGAACCTTTTCTAATTCTGCTATATATTTTTTTTTTTGAGACATGGTGGTCAAAACTGAACATAATACTCAAGGTGAGGTTGCAACATGGAGTGATAAAGAGACATTATATTTACCATCCCTTTCCTATAATTCCTAGCATCCTGTTTATATTTTTGGCCACTGCAACACACTGGGCAAAATATTTTAGTGTATTTTCTACCATGACACCTAGATCTTTTTCTTGGGTGCTAACCCCCAAGGTGGACCCTAGCATTAGGTAACTATAATTTGGATTATTCTTTCAAATGTGCATCACTTTGCATTTCTTCACATTAAATTTCATCTGCCATTTTGATGCCCAGTCTTCTAACTTCATAAGGTCTTCCTGCAATTTTTCACAGTTTGCATGTGTTTCAACAACCTTGAATAATTTTGTGTCATCTGTAAATTTAATCACCTCACTTGTCACTGCGAAATCCAGAACATCTATAAATATGTTAAATAGCATTGGTCCCGGTACTGATCCCTGAGGCACTCCACTATTCACCCTCCTCCATTGAGAAATGACTATTTAAGCCTACCCTCTGTTTTCTATCCAATAACCAATTCTTAATCCACACCAGAACCGTGTCTCTTATCCCATGACTCCTTAATTTTCTCATGAGTCTCTCATGAAGAACTTTGTCAAAATCTGTCTGAAAATCTAGATACACAATATCGACCAGCTCACCTTTATTGGCATGTTTATTCACATGACATGATGCGAATTGGTGAGGCAATACTTTCCTTGGTTGAAACCATGCTGACTCTGTCCCACCAAACCATGTTTGTCTGCGTGTTCCACAGTTTTATTCTTTATAATAGTTTCCACTATTTTACCCGGCATTGACATCATGCTTATTGGTCTCTAATTTCCCAGATCACCCCGGGAACCTTTTTTACAAATTGGCATTACATTAGCCACTTACTAGCACTAATTCAGCATTGCCATCCTATGCTCTATTGCGCCTCCCATTGGAAGCTTGTTTGCTCAACGCTGCGTAACCCTAGTAGTGCTTTAGAAATGTTAAGTAGTAGTAGTAGTCTTTGTGATGTATTTGCTTTATTGTTCAGATATTTTGACTGCTATTTTTGTATGGTATGTTTTTTTTTTTCTTTGTTCTGCATTATGTAAGGATTTTGTAGACATACTATAAGTGAGTACCTCTGTTTAGGCACTCCAGTGTTGGGTGGTGAGCGCCTACTTTATAATGGTATCTGGGATCCTGGATTCCATTATAAAATACTAGCATAAGCCAGCACCAGCGCTCCTGCAGTTATACCAGCCATAGATCTGTGTAACTTCAGCAAGAATGCACGTAACTGGCAGCATTTAATAAGCTATGTGCATAATTGGTAACCAGGCCCATTCTGCACCCCTGTGTGTCACCCTTGCATTTACACACTATGGACTGGATTCAGTAAATAGCACTGAACGGTATTATATAACAGGTGTTCCAAGATGGCCGCCATTTATAGAATAGCAAGAAGCACCGAGATTCGCACTCAACTTTGGAGAGAGGAGTTACACCAACTAGTGTAAATCCCAGTGCATGAGTTGGACGCGGATTCACACTATTTTATAACACTGTGCACATCATAAGGAAATGCCGCCACCCCACCCCTGTCCCTCCCATCATTTCACCCTTTTGCGGATCCATGCAGAAGTACTTAGGTGCTATTCTATACATGGGCATATAAGTGTGTGTGTTCACATGGATCTGGCATTTCTGCCCCATTTCAGCATCTTGCATCCATTAGAACGCTTTTCCGCATTGAAATAGTACCTCATGTTTGGCGCCATGTATAGAATTTCCTCCCTTTGTTACTGATATACACCTTACAGTACAGCACTTAGGGACACTTTTACTAAGATGTGTAGGTGCCTACGCGTATACAACGCATGTCAAATTAGAACTACCATCTGGCTACTGCTTGCCCCAGGCGGTAATTCTAATTTTGACGTGCGTCCAAAATGTACGGCAGAAAATAATTTCTATTTTCAACCACGTGGCGCTAACCAGGCGGTAATCGGTAGTGTACACAAGCTGATGATTGCCGCCCAGTTAACGCGCGAAACCTTACCGCAAGTCAATGGGTGGCTATAAGGTCTCAGGCCCAAAATGGATGCGCGCTGATTTTTATTTTGCTGTATATCCATTTTTGGCAAAAAAAGGCCTTTTTTGCAGGCGCACTGAAAAATTGGCCTGTAGTCATCCAATACACATGCCTACACCAGTGCAGGCCATTTTTCGGTGCACCTTAGTAAACAGGCCCCCTAGACGTCCTGCTAGCATTTGTGTGCTTAACCTATGAAAATGCAAGTAGTCTGTAATTTGATGTATGTGCAGTATAAATGTCATAGAATTGCCCTTCACGTGCTTAAATAACTAAATAATACTCTTTTGCAGGAACAAATGCATTTAAAGCTTAGTTTTCAGAGCCTGATCTGTGCATCAGCTAATGTCTCACATCTTTTTCACTTTTCATTTCATTACAGATATAGAGACTACAGAGCACCTCCCTGGGCTTCAAGACCTTATGAGTTCACCCTGCAGTTTTGGCACGTTCTAGCTGCAAGACTGGCTTTCATTATAGTATTTGAGGTAAGACCTATGAGCTTAACACAGAGGATCCTCGGAAAAGGCATTTATTTGTGCAAAACAAATATTGCAAAGAGTCTTACAGCTTGAGTGGAAGAGCAATAACATGACTTACTTAAAGCACGTTTTCTCTCTCTCTCTCTCTCTCTCTCTCTCTCTCTCTCTCTCTCTCTCTCTCTCTCTCTCTAACTCTCTCTCTCATTTTCAGCACCTTGTGTTTGGAATAAAATCATTTATTGCCTACCTGATCCCAGATATGCCCAAAGACTTATGCGACAGGATGAGAAGAGAGAAGTACTTAGTGCAGGAGATGATGTATGAAGCAGAACTGGAGCACTTGCAAAAAGAGCGGAAAAAGACCGGAAGGCAGTATCACCACGAATGGCCTTAGCTCATACTTACCGCCTGCCGTACACGAGAAGAAAACTGTTGGAGCAACTTCCGTGAAATCTACCCTTCATCGTGAAAGGGAAGGGGTTAGAAGGAATACCCTTACTCATCACTGATCTGCTACAGAATTGCAATGGCTGGAAATAAGCAAGCTGCTTTCACTGCTCCATCAAAACGTGATGTTTCACCGACTGAAGGGAGGTGCAGATAGACATGTTCACATCGCTGACAGGAGGATGAGCTTTCCATGCTAGTCCTTTATGCTGAAGCTTTATTTGGGTCAACTGAATTTTCATGCTAAAGAAAGTGTGAATTAAAGTCACCGTGGCCTTTCTGTCCATCAGTAAACTGATGGCAATCAGCTTTCACATTTGCTATACATGTGTGGTATAGTTAACCCTGTGCTGTCTGCAGGGATGTCTACCAATCTGTTTCCATCGGGAGCAAATGTGCTGTCTAACTCAAACTATGCAGTTCAAGCATCACACATCACATTCCATTTGTCTTTACCTTTCAGACCAAAAGAACTGAAATGCAAAGGAAAAAAAAAACACTTATGATTCTGATAAATTACATTTCATTTCATACAGGTTTTTGGATACATGTGGCTATAAAATATAGTTCTGTATGCAAACAGTTGAAGATTATTTCTGCTTTAGTATAGCATGCAGTAGTAACCGAAGTTATTTTGCGCTTTTGATCTATCTGCATAGGATTCAAATTTTAATTAATTTCAAGTGTGTTATTGTATTGCATTTTTTAAATGAAAAAATTATTCAGGCAGCAGCTTATATCTCTAAACACATTGTGATTCAGTAGTTTGACAGTAATGTGTCTCTCTCTCCCAATGATGCATAGACCTTACCAGGGCTGTGCATTAGTGAATGGGCATTATGGGGTTTTTTTGTTTGTTTGTTTTTTGTAATTTGAAAGTAAACCTTTGACGGTTGAGCAAAGGTTTAACCCTCACAGAAAACCAGCACAGTAGCTTTTGATACAGTGGTGCACTTTATAAGTTGCTTCTGGTTTTATGGGGGTGCAGAGGTTTAAAAAAAAACAGAATGCAATTGATTCTTTTGGATACGTAAGTTGAAAAATCCTTGCATGAAGCAGTGGGGGGGGGGGGGGGGGGGTTCAGGAACTTCTCTCACCCCATATTGATCATCAAATGTCAGTAGGGCATACATCTCGCTGCTCCCATGTCCAACTGCATTGATGATCCGGAGAGCAATTGAATCACTCCCCACTGACCTCGACTGGCAATATGCTCACTTCCACCAGTGTCCACTCTCTTCCAGGTGATTTGCTGCCTGAAGTGGTTATGTACAACAACTTCATGAGGGGTACGTGACCTCATAAAAACGAAAACATACGGATGAATAGATAGAAAGGCAGGTGGGTACATCCCCCCCCCCCCCCCCCCCCCCAGTAAGCTCGCTTTATACAAAACACTCCTAGAATGGAATAAGCAGTAGAAAAAGAATAAAGTAGGATTATTTTACAAATGTGTTAACCAGCTTGAATGGTTATTGCACTTAATATATTTGACTATTATAACCAAAAAATACAGATTCCAGGATTTTAAAAAGGATAAATATTTAATTTCCATTCTGAAAAGCACTCCTCCCTAAAATGTTCTAGGAATGGTCACAAATTCCCCAAAAAGCTTTTATGAAAAGTTTCTGCAGATTTCTAGTCTCGAGATTGAGATGTTTCTGATATGAAGATTTAAAGGGCTTGATTTTATAACAGGACTTGTATGTGAGAGACCCAAAATGTGCCTATTATAAAGACTTACAGTGGGGGAAATAAGTATTTGATCCCTTGCTGATTTTGTAAGTTTGCCCACTGACAAAGACATGAGCAGCCCATAATTGAAGGGTAGGTTATTGGTAACAGTGAGAGATAGCACATCACAAATTAAATCCGGAAAATCACATTGTGGAAAGTATATGAATTTATTTGCATTCTGCAGAGGGAAATAAGTATTTAATCCCTCTGGCAAACAAGACCTAATACTTGGTGGCAAAACCCTTGTTGGCAAGCACAGCGGTCAGACGTCTTCTGTAGTTGATGATGAGGTTTGCACACATGTCAGGAGGAATTTTGGTCCACTCCTCTTTGCAGATCATCTCTAAATCATTAAGAGTTCTGGGCTGTCGCTTGGCAACTCGCAGCTTCAGCTCCCTCCATAAGTTTTCAATGGGATTAAGGTCTGGTGACTGGCTAGGCCACTCCATGACCCTAATGTGCTTCTTCCTGAGCCACTCCTTTGTTGCCTTGGCTGTATGTTTTGGGTCATTGTCGTGCTGGAAGACCCAGCCACGACCCATTTTTAAGGCCCTGGCGGAGGGAAGGAGGTTGTCACTCAGAATTGTACGGTACATGGCCCCATCCATTCTCCCATTGATGCGGTGAAGTAGTCCTGTGCCCTTAGCAGAGAAACACCCCCAAAACATAACATTTCCACCTCCATGCTTGACAGTGGGGACGGTGTTCTTTGGGTCATAGGCAGCATTTCTCTTCCTCCAAACACGGCGAGTTGAGTTCATGCCAAAGAGCTCAATTTTTGTCTCATCTGACCACAGCACCTTCTCCCAATCACTCTCGGCATCATCCAGGTGTTCACTGGCAAACTTCAGACGGGCCGTCACATGTGCCTTCCGGAGCAGGGGGACCTTGCGGGCACTGCAGGATTGCAATCCGTTATGTCGTAATGTGTTACTAATGGTTTTCGTGGTGACAGTGGTCCCAGCTGCCTTGAGATCATTGACAAGTTCCCCCCTTGTAGTTGTAGGCTGATTTCTAACCTTCCTCATGATCAAGGATACCCCACGAGGTGAGATTTTGCGTGGAGTCCCAGATCTTTGTCGATTGACAGTCAGTTTGTACTTCTTCCATTTTCTTACTATGGCACCAACAGTTGTCTCCTTCTCGCCCAGCGTCTTACTGATGGTTTTGTAGCCCATTCCAGCCTTGTGCAGGTGTATGATCTTGTCCCTGACATCCTTAGACAGCTCCTTGCTCTTGGCCATTTTGTAGAGGTTAGAGTCTGACTGATTCACTGAGTCTGTGGACAGGTGTCTTTCATACAGGTGACCATTGCCGACAGCTGTCTGTCATGCAGGTAACGAGTTGATTTGGAGCATCTACCTGGTCTGTAGGGGCCAGATCTCTTACTGGTTGGTGGGGGATCAAATACTTATTTCCCTCTGCAGAATGCAAATAAATTCATATACTTTCCACAATGTGATTTTCCGGATTTAATTTGTGATGTGCTATCTCTCACTGTTACCAATAACCTACCCTTCAATTATGGGCTGCTCATGTCTTTGTCAGTGGGCAAACTTACAAAATTAGCAAGGGATCAAATACTTATTTCCCCCACTGTATGATCATCAACAAAACCCTCAAGCCTAGAACAATAGCCTGTCACAATTATTTCTATAATATATATGTAGTGCACGGACTCATCCTTGCAGCAGGCAGTCAGTCACCAGTTCCTTCAATTTTCTAATCATTTGCCTATATAAAAAAATTGAAAAATATTTTTTGTGCACAATATACCACTGATGTAATAACAAGGGAGCCCCTTTACTAAGCTGTGGTAAAAAAGTAGCCTTAGCACCCTTTTTTTTTCTAAAAATGGCCATATACAAACGTTCCACTCCATGCTGAAGAAGTATATGTTCTATCAACTCCCCTATACAGGAAATCATATCATTATTCTACAAAAAATAATAATAAGGAGGAAACAGACCTCAAATGTCCAAACAGTGGCAGCAAGTAAAGTAGCTTAGGGGCCCTTTTAATAAACCACGTAAGCGTCTACGTGTGCCCAATGCATGCTAAAATGAAGTTACCACCCGGCTACCGTGTGAATCTTGCGGTAATTTCATTTTTGGTGTGCGTCTGATATGGGTGGCCGAAAAATAATTTTTATTTTCGGACGCACGCCAAGTGGCATTTGATGCGCATAGGTCAATGGCTGGTGGTAAGGTCACAGACCCGAAATGGATGCGCAGCAATTTTGATTTTGCCGCATGCCCATTTTCGGCAAAAAGTTTTAAAAGGCCTTTTTTATAGGCACACTGAAGATGGATCGGCCCGTGCCCAAAAGCAGTGCCTACACTACTGCAAGCCATTTTCCTTAGATATTTAATTTTATACTGTGCACTTTGTTTCACATTATCTCTCAAAATCATCCATGTAAATTTCCACTTTACTATCATATATCATATGAGCTGTGGAGAATGAATGAAAATAGCACTTAGCTTCAAATATTATTCCCAATGGGGCTCTCTGTTTCACTTTAATGTAAATTTCATCAGGGGACTAAGGGGGTCTTTTACTAAAGATTAGCTTGTTATCTGCAGCAGGGCCCATAGGAATAAAATAGGCCCTACTGCAGATAACTTGAGCTAACATTTAGTGAAAGACCCCTAGGTGCAGAACATCCCGTGTTAACCAAAATTGTGCTTTTTCAAGTTGTGATGACAGACTTCTAACATAGCGTCCTATGCTTGTGTCATTTTAGAAGTCATGTTGGTGCCGCACAAGCATAGGGCACCATGTTAGAAGTCTGCCATCACAGTTTGAAAAAACACAGTTTTGGTTAATACGG
This sequence comes from Microcaecilia unicolor, assembly GCF_901765095.1. Taxonomy (NCBI): domain Eukaryota; kingdom Metazoa; phylum Chordata; class Amphibia; order Gymnophiona; family Siphonopidae; genus Microcaecilia; species Microcaecilia unicolor. Next base: position 145,023,212 of record NC_044034.1, on the reverse strand, counting down.
GATGCTCAGCATTTAGGTCCCCGTTTATCAAGCTGTGGTAAAAGGGGGCCTGCGCTGGTGTCAGTGCATGTTTTTGGCACACGCTGAGGCCCCCTTTTACCGCAGTGGGTAAAAGGGTAGGTCTTTCTTTTTAGCAGGTAATGGACATGCGGCAAGTAAAGCACTTTCTGTGCAGCCATTTCGGAGGGACCTCTTGCTGCCACCCTTTGAGGTGGCAGTAGATACTCCCACGCTAACCCAACGTTAACTGGGCATCATGCAGCACTGCCCGATTACCACCGAATACACACCAGTGCTACAAAAATTAATATTTTTTTGTAGCGCCGGACATGACAGTGCATTGGGGATGGGAAGTACCGCCGGGCTGCTGTGGTAGCCCAGCAATACTTCCTGTTTAGCAAGCTGCATTGGGCTTACCGCCACTTTGTAAAAGGGGTCCTATGTCCCCTAATGAAGCTTACATGAAAAGAGAAAACGGAGAGCCCCGTTGGGAATAATATTTGAAGCTAAGTGCTATTTTCATTCGTTCTCCACAGTTCATGATATGATGCTCGATACTAACGTGGAAATTTACATGAATGATTTTGAAATATTAATGTGAAGGAATGCACAATGTAAAATTAAACATGTAAGGAAGTTTTTTGAGACCGATGAGAAAAATGGAGTCCGATAAAAGTAGGCACTAAGCTACTTTATTGCTGCCACTGTTTGGACATTTGAGGACTTTTTCTTCATTATTGTTTTTTTGTAAAATAATGGTATGATCTCCTGTATAGGGGAGTTGGTGGAACATGTATTTCTTCAGCTTGGAGTGGAGACTTGATGTGTGAAATTTTGCTGAAGTTGGCCTTGAGGGTTTATTGAGTGAAGTCATGCACTAATGTTGCCATTAGCATACGGCCATTTAAAAGAATTACCATGGGTAAGGGTTCATGCAGTAATTCTGTGCTAACCATTTAGTGGGCAATAATGCAGATGCCCAATTTTCCACCCCCAATATGCCCCTCCAATAGCAATTTAAACACAGTTTTTAGTGCGCAGGTAGTGTGCACAAATTTGACGAGCATTGTCGCTACGGCGTTTCTACAGTTGAGTTCTTCGTTTTTCAAATTAAAGGAAGCCATATAGCCATAATTCTCTTGGTTTATTCTCCAGTTACAATACAAGAGATTTACTTGACCCCTGATGCAGGCTCTGATGCCGAAACACGGCCGTGTTGAGTCGTTATTGTGCTATTAATAAAGACTTCCTGATCTCCTCTACAACTTGTCCTCACTCCTTGTATTCATTGCTTTTGCTGTCCATGAGGATTCCTCCTCCTCGCTTCTTGTAATTCTGTGCTAACCAAATAGTGGGCAGTAATGCAGATGCCCAATTTTCCACCCCCAATATGCTCCTCCAATAGCAATTGAAACACAGTTTTTAGTTCGCAGGTAGTGTGCACAAATTTGTGCTCATCTCGTGCTAAGCCATTATAAGCTGCAGTAAGTGTACTCTAGTAAAAGGACCCCCCCAAAATAATATTGCTAAGCTTTAAGGGGCCCTTTTACAAAGTGGCAGTAAGAACACCACTGCCTTATTGTGCACCGATCTGGAGCTACTGCCAGCCCAATGCGGGCACTAGCGGTAGCTCCATCCCCAGCATTCGGCATTTCCAGCACTGGAAGAACTATTCTAATCGATACCACCGGTTTAGTGCAGGTGCCTTTTGAAGTGGCAGTAAGTGCTCCCCCTTGCATGGCCACGCGGTAAGTGAAATCTTACCGCATGGCCATTTGTTCTCAGCCTTTGTACCCGTTACGGTGAAAAGGGTCTCAGCATGCGGCAAAAATGGCCCCCGCCGCAAGTGCAGGGCCCCTTTTACCACAGCTTGGTAAAAGGACCCCTAAAATTACAAACGGGTGATTGTATCAGTGGTAAATGTTGCACAAAAGAATTTCTTTTTCTTTTTCTTTTTTAATATAGATTGATGATTAGAAAATTAAAGCAACTGATTGCTGGGTGCCTGCTTCAAGTATGATGGTCTGTAGAATATAAATATATTCGATTTAATAATAAAGGGGCCTTTTTAGTAAGCTGCACTAGCAAATGTGCTTAGTACATATTTATGTGCAACTTGCCCATATGCTAAGCCCATTTTTAGCATGGCCGTCAAACAGGGATTTTTTTCCCTATTTGTTGAATATCTAGCCACGTTCTGATGTTAGCATTCGCACATGGCCATTGAAAAAAGTTACTATGGGAGCACTTTTTTGCCTTCTATTTATGATATGCTCAGGGCTCCTGCCTTATGGATGTGCTAACCGGTTAGCACGGTGGTGATGACAGCACACTAGCTGATTAACACATCCATGCCCATTCTCTGCCCTTGACGTGCTCTCTCCAGAATAAAAATAAGAAAATATTCTGCATGCTTAGCATGCACAGATGGCAAAACTAACCTGAAATGCTTAGTGTATTCCTTGTTAGGTCATTTTTGCTGTGTCATCACATAACGCAGCATAGTTAAAGGGCCTCTAAGTTTGTACCTGAGACATTAGAAGGTTAAGGAGCCCTTTAACTAAGACGTGGTATGCCTACCGTAGGCCTACCACGTGCTAAAACAACACTACCACGGGATGCACTGAGGTGTCCTGTAGTAGTGTTCTGCCTAGCATACAAAAAAGGAAGTCCAAATCTCCCATAAGGACAGAACAAAACACAAAAAAGGCGGAAGACAACCCAAAACAGACCAAAAACAAGGGAGTTAGAGCGCCAGAAAAGTTTAATAGGACCCTATTAAACTTTTCTGGCGCTCTAACTCCCTTGTTTTTGGTCTGTTTTGGGTTGTCTTCCGCCTTTTTGTGTTTTGTAGTGTTCTGCTTAGCATGTGATAATGCCGCACTGGAAAATACTTTTTAAATATATGTCCAATATGCAATGATTGATAGATAAGATATATAGAAAACTAATTTGAAGGCTCAATCTTTTATAACATAGCCAGATTGTATATTTTCTCCTCCCCTTTCAGTCATTCTTTGAATGTCTAAGAAGCCATTTCTGCCTGCGTAGTCAAGAGACTTTGCCGGTGTGTCTTTTGCACACCCGGCACACTCGGTCAAATCTGTTGCTTCACTCTCAGTGCTTGTATATTACCCCCATCATGCAACTTGAGCATTTTCTATCCAAAGACACCCTTACCGTGTTTTATTCTACATTGAAACACAAGGGTATTATATAACCTAATACAAAGTTTCAAGCATTTTCATTTTGTAATAAAAAGAATCACGTCTTCAAGGTTGAATATATTAATAGCTATGCAGAGAATGGATTTGTCTGCTGTATAATTAATAATACAGTTCACTGCTGGTCTTTTATTCTATGTTTTGCCTAAATATGAAAGTGTCTTGACTGGTTCAAGGCTACAGTACTGGTATACAGTGGCCAAGAGTTACAAATAATATTTAAAGAACAACAAATTATTCCCCCACTTTTTTCACTCTTCCAATCAATGGTTTCCTATTGAGTATAGTCTGACTGAATCGTTTTTGTTTCTATTTGCTATTTTGCATGGTTAGGTCACAAGTTACTCATTGTGTTTCCAAAGGATATCTTTATTTAGTTGTGATATGAAATATATTATTCCTTTCAATAATTTGTTTCTCAATGTTTGTTGTGAACTTTGGATCAAACCTGGTCCTTTCTGAACTGCTTCTGCGACTTGTACTCAAGGCTGATGATGACAGCAAGGCAGTTCTCTAACTGCACATATTCCCAGAAAGTATGTGCATGCTTTTCTTTGCATGGGCTTCTGCAGTTGTTAAAAGAAGTAGTGCACTACTAAGCCTGCTTTCACAATTACCCCAAGGAAACTATGTCCACACATTTGCACTTCCTCTTTTGAATCCACACGTTTTCTGGGTTGAATTTAAGCACAAATTTTCAGAAGTATGTGTCTAAAGGCAAATCCCTCCCCAGCAAGGTCACCACTTGTTAAATAGCTTTATACAACCCAGCATTACAGCAGTTTACAATAATTAATATAATAAAACAATAACAATTTTTTTAAAAAAAAACTTGCAATAACAAATAACTAAAAACATGTAATACAGCATTTTACAAATGTTTTAAAGATTGCTGCCAAAAACTAAAAATATGGCGTTATCGCAGCTAACATTTCTGCAAAATATAGTAATTGTATAAGCTGTTCATTCATATAGGATGAGGCTGGATTTACTGAGGTGCATTATTACATTAGTATTCATTAATGCTGTTGATAGCTTATAGATCCTGTTGTATAAATTAGGATTTGTGGTGAATAAAGGGGGGGGGTGTTAATGCAGTGACACCTTAATCAAGCTTTAAGATGGTAATATCATAACAGGGTGTCTGGTTTAAAAGGATAAGTCAGCACTACTGAAGTGCTATGTTATGAAGATAAAAACTGGTCAATATTTATCCAGTAACGACTGACCATTGCCAGCTAAATTCAATATGGGGGAGTTGACATTGAATATCTGGACCCATGGCTACTTAAGGGTCCCCCCCCCCCCCCCCCCACACACACACACACTTTGACTGTATGCAAAACATAGCTTCCTCAGAGGCCCAGCTCAACTTGCCTTTTCTCTGTCTTATTTCAAATCTCTTCACTGACTGAAATGTGCAAACATTGCACCATTTTTTCAGATCCTTCACCCCAGATTATAATATTTAGTCACTTAAAGTTAGGCTTGTTGTTTGTCCTGTCCCTTTGAATGACTACATTTACATGACTGGTGGCTAAGTATCCGTGCTGAAGAGATACATTTTGGCATACGCAGCAGAAAGAGCTGGACCAATGGGGCTGTGGGTCTAACATTTGGTCCCACACCATAGACCAGTGTTTCCCAAGTCCAGTCCTGGAGTACCCATTGCCAGCAGATTTTCAGAATGTCCACAGTGAATATGCATGAACTTGATTTGCATACACTGCCTACATTATATGCAAATCTCTTTCATGTGAATTCATTGTGGATATCCTGAAAACCTGACTGGCAAGGATACTCCAGGACCGGACTTGGGAAACACTGCCATAGGCAACAGAATGAGGTAAGCCACCAGCATCATAGCCCCAACACACTATCACCAACTGAAAAGAATGGGAGTGAGGCTAGAGATTGGTTTGCTTGGCCCATCCAACCTAATAGTTGCTCTGTTGCCCCTGCCCCGCCCCACAAGTCTTTATCAACTAGAGAGCTACAGAATGGGGTGAGTCTGGTTGGTACGCACCCACCATCACCCCCACCACAAGGGTGTCCCCCTACCCTTGCATTTTGGTCTTACCCCAGATTATCCCAGGCTCCTCCTTTTATTAAATGAGTAAACTGATTTGTGTGTCAAAAACAGTACATTTCGGTGATCCAATACTTTAAAAAAACAAATACAAAAAGCACATACTTACATGTATATTTTGAAGATAGAAACAAATAAAAAGAGTAATGGCAGAAAAAAAAGAGTAATGACGCCAAAGTGAGAGAATGTGGCGAACATAAGAAAGCCCTGGGAAAGAGATTTTTTTGCATTTCTATGTGTATTGTGATGAGTTAAAGATTTCCTGATGTATCAATTTTGCACATGTTAAGGAACCAGACTGCTGTGTCACATGGAATGCAAATTCTCTAAAAAGATGTAAGGCACACTTTGTCCTCAGGAACTATGTATTCCATGAATGCTATTTAAATATATTTTTCATATCTGCAATATTTGTCTTTCCAAACAAATGGCAACCTATCGCATCCTGTAGAGACAGTATATTATGTAAATTGTGGAAGCTGAATTAATGCAGTCTGCTAGCAACCTGCGTATGTTCACATTTGGATACTGTGCAAATGTATCTGCTGCAAGGCATCGCCAGTGGGACTCTAGTCAACGCATGTCAAATGACTGCATGAAAGTAACAGCTTTCTTATACTGCATAGTGATTTGCTAATCTCGAAAACTCTTTACAGCCGTATCATCTTTGCATCTTGATAAAAGTTTTAAAATTTCTTTATTCAAGAAATAAATTTATTTATCATTAACTACCATTATCTCTCACTTTTTGAGTATTAAATCGGTGTCTAAGAGTATGTGATTGAAAATCTGCTCTTTGAACAGTGATCAATAATCTACAAACATATACACCTGTCTAATGGGATAATGCACAGGGAATGGAATACGTGTTGATGAGTATCTGCAGGTTGTATTAATATGAGAACAAGTTCTTGAATTTGCAAAAAATGAAATCTGTGAATCTGAGCTCTAGGTGCTAGAGTGCATTTGCCTGTTGGAAAGGTTCAGTTCAGAGTAAGATGTGTCAGTGTTCAATTTAGTTACTTTTATGAACATAGATCTGTTTAAGTATTACAATTCATGAAATGCATCCTTCGACAAATTCAGGGGTCCTCTTTCTAAGCTGTGGCAAACGGGGGCCTGCGTTAGCATCAGCACGAGTTTTTGATGCGCACTGAGACCCCCTTTTAACGCAGCAGCTAAAAGGCTGTCTTTTTCCCAAAAAAGAAATGGCCATTTGGTAAGTGAACCACTTACTCTGTGGCCACTTCAGGGGGGAGCACTTACCGCCACCCATTGAAATGGCAGTAAGGGCTCCCATGCTAACCCAGTGGTAACTGCACTACCTGATTACTATGGGTAAGCCAGTGGCGTAGCTACGTGGGGCCTGGGGGGCCTGGGCCCTGGTAGATTTGGCCATGGACCCCCCTGCCGACGACCTGTACAACCCCCCCTCCCGCCACCAACCCGCCGTCGCCTGCCTTTGCTGGAGGGGGACCCCCCCCCCCCAACTGAGGTCCTCTTCTTCTCGCAAAAGGCTTCCTTCTGTTTCTGACATCCTGCACGTACAACGTGCAGGACGTCAGAAACAGAAGGAAGCCTTTTGCGAGAAGAAGAGGACCTCGGCTGGCGGGGATTGGGGTCCCCCGCCAGCAAAGGTAGGCGACAGCGGGTTGGCGGCTGGAGGGGGGTCGAGAGGGTTGGCGGCAGGGGGAGGCAAAGTCGGCAATGGCGGGGGGGGCGGCCTGGGGGAGCTAAAATGTGCCCCCTCACCTCGGGCTCTGGACCACCCTCCCGCCGAAGTCTGGCTACGCCCCTGGGGTAAGCCCCTGCAGAAATATTTTTTGAATATTTCTGCTAGTGCCAGAAATGCTGTGTACTACATAAGTACATAAGTAATGCCACACTGGGAAAAGACCAAAGGTCCATCGAGCCCAGCATCCTGTCCACAACAGCGGCCAATCCAGGCCAAGGGCACCTGGCGAGCTTCCCAAACATACAAACATTCTATACATGTTATTCCTGGAATTGTGGATTTTTCCCAAGTCCATTTAGTAGCGGTTTATGGACTTGTCCTTTAGGAAACCGTCTAACCCTTTTTTAAACGCTGCCAAGCTAACCGCCTTCACCACGTTCTCCGGCAATGAATTCCAGAGTTTAATTACGCGTTGGGTGAAGAAAAATTTTCTCCGATTTTGTTTTAAATTTACTACACTGTAATTTCATCGCATGCCCCCTAGTCCTAGTATTTTTGGAATGCGTGAACAGATGCTTCACATCCACCTGTTCCACTCCACTCAATATTTTATATACCTCTATCATGTCTCCCCTCAGCCGTCTCTTCACCAAGCTGAAAAGCCCTAACCTCCTTAGTCTTTCTTCATAGGGAAGTCATTTTAGTTGCCCTTCACTGCACCTTTTCCAATTCTACTATATCTTTCTTGAGATGCGGTGACCAGAATTGAACACAGTACTCAAGGTGCAGTCGCACCATGGAGCGATACAACGGCATTATAACATCCTCACACCTGTTTTCCATACCTTTCCTAATAATACCCAACATTCTATTTGCTTTCCTAGCCGCAGCAGCACACTGAGCAGAAGGTTTCAGTGTATTATCGACGACGACACCCAGATCCCTTTCTTGGTCCATAACTCCTAACATGGAACCTTGCATGACGTAGCTATAATTTGGGTTCTTTTTTCCCACATGCATCACCTTGCACTTGCTCACATTAAACATCAGCTGCCATTTAGCCACCCAGTCTCGTAAAGTCCTTCTGTAATTTTTCACAGAAGGACCTTAGGGATGGAACTACCATCGGTGTCCGCGTTGGGTTGGCAGTAGCTTCAGATTTTTTGTGGTAAGCCCACATTTGGCTTACCACTTCTTAGTAAAAGTGTTCCAACGAGAAAAATAATTTTCTTAAAAATTTCACACCTTTCTACTGACATAATTCAATCTCAAATGCAAATTTTAAAAAAGTATGCTTTCAACTTCTTTTGGAATAATATAAATTCAGTTATCAACCTTATATGCAAAGAACAATTATTCCATAACTGTGCTCCTGCTATCAAAAGCACTCACTTGAGTAGAGACCTTCCAAGCCTCACTAGCAAGGAGTATCGACAGCAGCTCATACAAAAATATCTTGCTAGATTGAAGATCTACAATCAGAAGACGGGATCAAATTTAGAAATTCAAATACCAACCAAAGGGGTCATTTCTCTGAGGTTCATTAGTCTAACGCACAGTTTAGCACACAATACCAGCTAACGCACAAATGTGGTAACTGCTCTTGCATTATTTTTAAGGCTACTGCATGCTAAGGGCTCCTTTTACCAAGCAGTGGTAAACACTAACCTATGCTTACCGCAACTTAAAAGGGCTTATGGAGAGGCATGCTGAGGTGTCCTGTGGTAAAATCTTGGTGTGTTCTCTTTGAGTTTTCATTCACCCATGGCCATTTTGGAGGAGATTCTGTATATGGTACCTAAACATTTTTCGCTGAAATCAGTGCCAACTAAGTGTATTCTATAATCGGCACCTAGATTTAGGTGCCGATTATAGAATAGTTGATATTTCAGTGCCTAAATCTACATGCATCCATTTACACCAACTAAAACATGATGTAAATCCCTGCGCGTACATCTATTTATTTATTTATTATCACATTTATACCCCACATTTTCCCAACTGCATCAGGCTCAATGTGGCTTACATTGTACCGCAAAGGCAGACGCCAATAAAGTAAATTAAGCTAATACAAGATAAAGCCTGCATAAGAAATAATGGAGAGGATGGGGGAGGAACGGAAGGAACAGGGAAACTAGGAGAGAGGAGGGAAGGGTGGATGTGTCCAAAACTGTCATTAAATTGATGTGTATCAAGCAGTGGAGACGCAGGCTGAGTCCTTGGGGTAGGCTTTTCCAAATAAGATGGTCTTAAGAGATTTCCTGAAATTTAGATGGTTTTTGGATGGTTTTTATAGTTTTTGGTAAAGCATTCCATAGTTGCGAGCTGATGAAGGAAAAGGATGAAGCATATGTGGATTTAGACACATTGGCCATATTCTATTACTAGGCACCTAAATTTCAGAATGCCCTTGAAATGCCTATTTCCCCACCTATAATCACACCCCCCTTTGCCTGCATGTGTTAGAAGTTCAGCGCACATCATTACAGAATACGCTTAGCGAGTTGTGAGCCTAAATTCTAATCGGTGCCAATTAGTGCTTGTTATTGCTTAAGATCTGATATCAGCACTCAGCTTGTTAAGCCAATGAAGTTACGCGTGGTGTTATAGAATCCACGCCGATTTCGACACCTAAATCTAAGAGCACTATATAGAATCCGGTGAGTTTTTGGATGTAGTTGTTACCTGTGGTAATACTCCAGTGCCAGAAGTATTTCTTTTTCTATAGCTCTTACTTGGTAGAGGAAACACACCGTTTTGTCATTCTGTAACCTGGGCTCTAACATTTGCACATACATTAGGCACATGGATGTTTAGAATACTACCATCTATACATGTATGTACACACTTACACATGTATATGCCAGTTTGCCACCAAAGTGCTATTATAAAAACATCTGTGTACTGCACACCGCCTTGAGTGAATTCCTTCAAAAAGGCGGTAAATAAATCCTAATAAATAAATAATTAATGTCCAGAGTGCATAGGGTGAATACATAGTGGGGTGGAGCATGGGAGAATGAGTGAGGCATAGGCCGGACTCCCGCTTATATATGTAACTTATGGAATACTGTAAATTATGCTTGTCTCTGCTGCAATTAGACATTCACACTTACACCAGCTCTATGACTGGCATAAATATGAGCAGCGAAATATGAGGCACATTGATACCAGGTTACGCTAAAAAGCTTTATGTTTATTGTTGTCTTGATAAACCGCCTTTCTTGATAAGCAGATCAAAGCAGTCAACAAATAAAAATATCACAGTTTTATAAAGAACTCCAAAAGTAAATTTGGTGTAGAACAGGTAAAAGTGAATCAATTTTTTTTACTCTTTCAAAAACACCAGGAGACACGCAGTGAAATTACATGGAAATGATTTTAAAACAAATCGAAGGACATATTTTTTCACTCAAAGAATAGTTAAGCTCTGGAACTTGTTGCCAGAGAACATGGTAACAGCAGTTAGTATATCTGGATTTTAAAAAGGTTTGGACAAGTTCCTGGAGGAAAAGTCCATAGTCTTGTTATTAAGATGGACAGGGGGGAAGCAACTGCTTGCCCTGGGATTGGTAGCATGGAAGGTTGTTACTATTTGGGATTCTGCCAGGTATTTGTGACCTGGATTGGCCACTGTTGGAAGCAGGATATTGGGCTAGATGGACCATGGGTCTGCCCCAGTATGGCCTTTCTTATGTTCTTATATACATTCACACAGATCCATTAAAACTTGCAAGCTAAATAAAAATAAAAACAAGTACCAGATTAGACCAGCCCACTCCATGTTCACTCTCCAAAGGACTTACTAAAAAAAGTGTGTTTAAAGTAGTCTTCTGAACCTCTTATGGGACTGCTCTGCACAAATATATCCAGAAGGGTCCTTCTATAACTTTGGAGCTAAAAATTATAAAGCAGAATGGCCTCCTGCCCCACCCTCAGGGTGCCTAAATAGAGGCACTGAGTTATAGACATGTTTTAGGGAGAAATGTAGTTAGATGTTCTCAGACATAGTTATTCCAGACAAAACGAGTGGGTGGCTTAAGAACAAGTAATTCACTTTCTGTTCTCAGTACGATGGCTCCATCCTGTGGTTCTCCTGTTTGAAGCATCAGTGGGTGTCTGGAAGGATTTTATTTCCATTATTTTTGGATATGCATTTTTGTAAATATGGACTTACTACTCTATGCAACTAAAAACAGGACTGTGTAAGCCTGTCTCTTCTATTCTACAACTCTGGAATTCGTTGCCAGAGAATGTGGTAAAGGCAGTTAGCTTAGCAGAGTTTAAAAAAAGATTTGGATGGCTTCCTAAAGGAAAAGTCCATAGACCGTTATTGAATGGACTTGGGGAAAATCCACTATTTTGGGGATAAGCAGTATAAAATGTATTGAGCTTTTCTGGGATCTTACCAGGTATTTGTGACCTGGATTGGCCACTGTTCGAAACAAGATGCTGAGCTTGACGAACCTTTGGTCTTTCCCAGTATGGCAACACTTATGTACTTATCCTGTACAGGATAGTATGTGTTTAACCTACTACCCAGAGCTGAATCATCCTGTCTCTTCTGTTCTAGACCTATGTAATTTTCCTGTACTGGGTAATATGTCTAATCCACTACCCAGGGCTGAGTCAGCCTGGCTCTTCTGATCTAGAACTTTGTAATTATCCTGTACTAGATATTATGTGTTTAATCTACTACCAAGAGCTGAGTCAGCCTGTTGCTTCTATTCTAGAGTTATGTAATTTTCCTGTACTGGATAATATGTCTGACTAGTAAAAAAGCCCGTTTCTGAGACGAATGAAACGGGCGCTAGCAAGGGTTTCCTCAGAGTGTGTATGTTTGAGAGGGAGTATGTGTGTTAGAGAGAGAATGAGAGAGAGTCAGAGACAGAGTGTGTGTGTGTTTGTGTGAGAGACAGAGTGACTGTGTGTGTGACAGAGAGAGTGTGATAGACAGAGAGTGTGTCAGAGAGAGTGTATGTGAGAGACAGTGAGTGAGAGAGTGAGTGTGTGCCCCACCCCCACCCCTCTGGTCTCAGGACCCCTCCCCCTCCCTCTCCCCTGCCCCCCTCCTCCTCCTCCAGCCATGCATGTCCACCCGCGGTTCTCTTCCCTCTTCCCCTTTTTCTTCCTTTTCTTGTCTGTCTTCCCCCGCCCCTCCCCTTTGTTTTAACTTTTTTTCATTTTGATGATTTTTGTTATCCTTTTTTCATTCTTGTTAACACTTGCCGCCTTCCCCCTTCCCCTACTCCTCCCCTCATCCTTATCGTTCTTCTCTTAGCTACCAAAAGGAGAAAAAAACTTAAATGTGTTTTAACCTGAAACGGTGCACCATAGACAGCCATCAGGCATTGGCTGTGGACGCTGCAGCCGCTCCTCCTCTCGCCAGTGACGTCGGTGCGCTCCAGGGTCTTCCTCCAGGGGCAGTGATGTTGATGCGAGAGGAGGAGCAGCTGCAGGCCCACAGCCAATGCCTGATGGCTGTCTATGGTGCGCGTTTCAGGTTAAAACCACTTTTTTGCAGCAGCAGCCGGACAGCGAGGGAAGGGTGGCGAGGGGGTTGATGTTCCTCGGGGGGGGGGGCGGCGGTTTTGGCAGCGGGGTGCGACGTGGGGTTTGCGGCGGGAGGGTCATCAGCAGGGAGGTGGTGGAAGGCGTTGTTCCCAAGTTGTTGAAGAGAGAGAGGGAGGAGGTGGAGGGCGGTGTTCCTAGGTCGAAGAGAGGTAGGTTTGCGGGTGCGTTTTGGGGAGGAGGCAGGAGTGTAGCCAGACAGCAGATTTTGGGTGGGCCTAGTCAAGAAGTGGGTGGGCACCAAGTGTTCTCCTCCCCCCCCCCCCCCCCCCAATGTGATGAGGCCAGTATCAGCAGCTTAGGAAGCTTAGACTGCTGAAGTGGAGAGCAGTGTTTTCAGCACCATCGGGGGAGGTCTTCAGCTGGCGGAGCCTGGGATCCCCATTAGCTAGCACTAAATATGTGCTGCTGTTGCGTGGGCCTCAACCATAAGTGGATGGGCCCTGGCCCACCCAGGCCCACCTGTGGCTACGCCACTGGGAGGAGGGGGTGTGAGGGTGGCTGTGGCTGGTTGTTGTGGTCCTCTGTCAACTTTGGGTGTGCGATGGTTTTTCTGGGGGGGGGTTGTCGCGTATGTGTGTGTGTGTGTGTGGTTTAATCCGTTGTTACCGGCAGCGTTGATGGCCCTTTCCTTTCTTTGTTTGATGATGTTTTTGAGCCTTTGGCGGGGTTTTTTTTACTGTGTTGGAGTTTGCTGGCACTATTATGCTTCGATTGGACACTGTCGCTGCTGACGCTGCTGGAATTTGGAGACGTCATCGTGTTAGCAGATGGATACAGAAGCACGAATGTTCTTCAATGTTTTTGTCCACGCTGCCAGCTTCAGAACGTTGGAGGTGGTTTTTATTATATAGGATATACTACCCTGGGCTGAGTCAGCCTGTCCCTTCTGATCTAGAGCTGTGTAGTGACCCTTTACTGGATAATATGTTTCTAATCTACTACCCAGGGCTGAGTCATAAGTACATAAGTATTGCCATACTGGGGAAGATGAAAGGTCCATGGAGCCCAGCATCCTGTTTTCAACAGTGGCCAATCCAGGTCACAAATACCCGGCAAGATCCCAAAAATGTACAAAACATTTTATACTGCTTATCCCAGAAATAGTGGATTTTCCCCAAGTCCATTTAATTACGGTCTATGGACTTTTCCTTTAGGAAGCCGTCCAAACCTTTTTTAAACCTGTCTCTTCTGATCTAGAGCTGTGTGACTATCCTGTACTGAATAATGTGTGTCTAATCCACTACCCAGGGCTGAGTCAGCCTGTCTCTCCTGATGTAGAAATAGGCAATTATACTGTACTTGATAATATGGGACCAATATTCAGAAAACAGGAGGAGTTAGCCAGGTTGATTCCCAAGTCTGCACTGAGCCCAGAATTCAATGCTGGGATGTTTTCGGTGACTGGCATTGAATATCTGGTTTAATTTTGGCCAGTTTAAACTTATCCGGCCAATACAATATTCAGCATTGGCCAGTTAAGTTTAAACTGGTCAAAGATAGGCCTGCTATTTCAGTGGCCCAATTTGGTTGCCTAACCTAGCCAATAATGCGCTGAATATTAGCGGATAGCTGGTTATATCACACTTAAAATTTGCATTCATTTCTAAGCAGATGTACCAAATAGACAGAACCTCTTTTTCTAAACATTTTATTGTACCAAAAAAAAAATCACATATTTTATTACACAAAGAAAAAAAACAGAAAATGAATTACTGTAAAATCACAATAAAACTCCTTCAAAACTGCCAGTAAACTTGGAAAAATATATTATTTTTATTTTTGGGAAACAGCTGTACTGAATAACATATTTTACTATTCAGCCGAATACAAATAATGAAAAATATTATTCAGATGAATAAAAATAATGGACATTGAGCATTAACATAACAAATAATAAAAGAAGCAATGTGAAATCGGAGATATAGGAGGTCTTTTATTAAAGATTAATGCATGTCACCTGCAGCAGGGCCTAGAGGACCATGAGCTAATCCATAGTAAAAGATCCCCCACGTGTTTTTTTCAGTAGGATGTAGCACAGCAGCGCCCTCAATTATTTGTATTTGAATTTAAATCACTATTCAGCCGAATACAAATACCCCTAGGTTCTATATAGCGCGAACTAATTTGACTATGCAAATCCGGTCATATTCTGGATTTGCATGTGCAACTTAGTTAACAAGCCAATCGACGCTGATAATTGCTGATTAATTATTGCCGCTAATTGGCATTAGTTAGAATTTACATGCAGAACTGTCTAAGTGTATTCCTTAATGTGATGTGCGTAAATTCTAAAGTGCATAATTGAAAAGAGGGCATGGCCATGGGCGTGGAATAGGTAGGTCATTGGCATTTCTAAAATCTCTTTGTGGTTATAGAATACACCCGGTCCACGTGTAATTTAGGTTTCGGCAATGTATTTAACTGCCTGTGACTTAATTCAGTCACACGGATGGGTGCTCGGCGTATTCTATAAACCGTTCTGAAATGTAAGCTTATTATATAAAGTACACCTAAATTTAGGCATACTTTATAGAATACACCTAGGCATATTTTGTTTTGGTGTCAAGTTTTTAGTAGTGATATATAGAATCTAGTCCATAATTTATTCGGGGCACTATTTGGGGCCAAATTGAATCAAATATGAACATTCGGTACAGCCCTAGTTAGAATATTATAAACTACTTAATACACAAAATACCATGTAACATTAGTATGAGTCTGTTTTTCTGTTCTCTAGCAGGTATTATAAACTGATGTGAGGGCAGTTCCAGCTATTTACATTCAATCAACCTGGTGTAAAAGACTCCTGAAATATTTAGGACTATAAATCTAAAACAAGGGCCCTGTTTACTAAGATGTGCTAGCATTTTTAGCACATGATAAAATGCTAGAGATGCCCATATATTCCTATTATATAGAGTGTCCAAAACAATCATCCTTCATCAATTATTATCATACTCAATGCAGCAAAGTATTTAACATTTTTTATGGGGACCATCAGATGTTATAGCAATTCACACCATAGGGAACTTTCTGTTCCTTTTTCAGTTGAGGAAGGAAAAATGGTTGTGGTGCAAATCTTTTCAGACAGGAGTGAGCAAGCTATGTAATGGTTGGTAATTTAATAATCTTGGTATTGTTTAGTTATGGGATCTATTGTCATGATTATTATTGAGGAATCTTTTCTTATCACTACTGAGAAAAAAAAAATGTATCCCTTCAGAGAGCCTCTTCCCTGAGGAAGTTTTACGAAACCTGGCCATGTCGGCGGAGGTTCTCCTGCGAATTGAAATTGCTGCCATTCTTTAAGATAAATGCAGAGCTACTATGCACATTTATGATATCTATTTTATTGCACCAAAGAGAATTTTTGCTAAAGAAAAAAGCACTATTATATATATATATAAATTTTGAAGGATGATCCGATGAAGATTTGCACCACAACCATTTTTTCTTCCTCAACTGAAAAAGGAACAGAAAGTT
This sequence comes from Microcaecilia unicolor, assembly GCF_901765095.1. Taxonomy (NCBI): domain Eukaryota; kingdom Metazoa; phylum Chordata; class Amphibia; order Gymnophiona; family Siphonopidae; genus Microcaecilia; species Microcaecilia unicolor. The sequence goes on along the minus strand of NC_044034.1, from coordinate 145,007,167 downwards.
CCCTATGGTGTGAGTTGCTATAACATCTGATGGTCCCCTGCATTGAGTAAGATAATAATTGATGAAGAATGATTGTGTGGGACACTCTATATAGTATAAGTGTAATCTAGTCCCCACATATATATATATATATATATATATATATATATATATATATATATATATATTCTACGGTCTATCTATTAGAATTTTCATATATTCCTATGAGCATCTCTAGCATTAGCTTGTGCTAATTTTTAGCACACGCTAAAAATTCTAGCACGTGCTCATTTTTAGCATGCGCTAAAAATACTAGTGCGCCTATAGCACATCTTAGTAAACAGTGCTCTGTCTTTGGGAAAAAAAATGTGCAGTGGTTTCCAAACCTCATCCTAGAGGCACCCCAGCCAATCAGGTTTTCGGGATGTCCGCAATGAATATTCATGAGATAGGTTTGGGTGAGGTGGAGGCAGTGCATGCAGATTTCTCTCATGACTATTCATTGTGGGCATTCTGATTGGCTGGGGTGCCTCCAGGACCAGGTTTAGGAATCACTGTGTTAGAGCACTGGAGAATGTACAGAGAAGAGCAGCCCTTTAGGCTAATGTATCCCTTTAGATCAGGGGTGAGCATATGCATACAATAGAGGCAGTCCATGCAAATAGATCTTATGCATATTCATTGGGAAAATTCTAAAAACCCGACGGGTTGCAGCCCTCGAGGACCAAGGTTGCCCTCCCCTGCCATAGCTAATGTATCCCCTGGGAAGATTGAACCTGTATATTAAAATAAATAACAGAATCAGATTGAATGAAATTCCACTTAGGAACCTCAAATTTCTAAAGTTGTGGCTATCTGCCACTCACAGATGACCTATACAAGGTAAAGGTTAAAAACAATAGGGGAAGGAGAAGTTTAAAGTCATTCAGAAGAAAAGCATATTTGTGTTGGTGAAAAAGTTAACTGCATTAATATTTTCTCTGCTGAGGAAGTTTTCTTTTCACACACTGTACAATATTTGTAATGGTATTATGGACACTAGCACTGAGTAAAATGCTCTTGTCAGAAATCTGCACTGACTGCTACTTCCTTGGCATTAGCTTCTAGTGAATCACCAAAGAAGTAAAGCTGAACCAGTTTGAATTAAATCCTAACCTCATCCTGATAGTTTTAGTCTGAGTGTTAGAGCTGAGGTAGAGCAGACTTTGAACTTGCATCAGAAAAATAAAATTATAGATAGCTAGATAGAGAGAGAGAGAGAGAGAGAGAGAGAGAGAGAGAGAGAGAGAGAAACTACAGTACTCACATTTCAAATTAAGATGAATTCAGACCAATCATAGCTCAACTCAGATTTTCATACTGGTCAAGTTATTTCATGTTTCAAGGCTTCTGTGGATCCAAATATATATATATGGATCTGCACTTTTATCCTAAGTATTCAAAGATTTGCAGAGCCTTCAAATAAAGTGAAGTAGCCTCTGACTATATGAATAAATGTGACTCAAATATTTACAGAACTGGACCCACTGAAGGTTCACCCTTCCTGGTTTTTTTTGCCATACTTTCTGCATTGACAAATGTCACCAGATGGATATTTATTTTCTATGGTATAGAGAAGAAGAAATCTTTGACTGACTTCTGTCAACTGCTCTACAGTACTACACCAAATGAGTCTGGAAACCAGTTTTAAAATACAGAAAAAAAATAATGCATGAGTGATGGAATGAATTTGAGACAGTCAGCAAATGTTATGCTGGCAACTTAAGGGGCCTGTGGAGCTTTGTACATAAAGCCTTATGGAGGTAATTTTCTAACAAGGGGGCCTAATTAAAGAGCCTTTGAATCATCTACTTGCCTTTAGAAAATCCTAGTGCAAGTGGCAGGTGCAGATATTTCCAGCAACCCTGGGGCAGGAGTAAATATTTGCACCAATATTTTTCAAGTATCTATGTTGCATACTTGTGAGATCCACTCAGTCTCCATCCCTGTGTACCTAAAGTTCACACCATCATTTCAGAATGTGCACTTTTCTAAGACATCGTTCACAGGTGTATGTTTAATGGCTAAACCACCGTCACTTTCCCACTGAAACTATGCCCCCTCCATTATAAAGTGACCTTTTCTGTATGCTTTCAGATTCAGGAGCTCTGCTCTCGTGTTTTCCTCATTTTATAGGGGTTAGAAATAGGTGTCTAGGCTTGGGTTTGTGTATGTTTTCTCCTCAGGGCTGTAGCCTGGTAGATATGTCTGGTAGACTTCCTTCTCCACTCCATTCTGGGATTTCATGGTAATGTCTTTCTTCAAATCATTTTCAGAGTCCTCCTGGTAAAGGTAGAAAAGAATGGTCAGTCTCAAAAAGAACAAGTCCATCAGGTTATCTGAAAATGAAGCCTTCTCACCAGCTTCCACATTTTATAGCTCTACGGAAGAAGAACAGAGCCTGTGAAAATGTTGGCATAAGACAGAGGCATAACCTGCATGGAACAGCAATTACAACAGTAAACAAAGCCACAGAGGACCAGATTCTATATATTGTGCCTAAAAAGTCAGCATTGAAAAAAAACACAGTTAGCGCTATTCTATATACTTGGTCTAAAGTTAGGTACGGTTTATAGAACACACGTAATGCTCATCCCCATGACTACAATTTAGGCACGACCATTTATGCCAACTAAAACCTGATGTAAATGCCCACGTCTAACAGGCACAGATCGGGCATATTCTATAACAGTGTGTGCAAGTTTTAGGAACTCCCATGACATTCCCATGGCCACGCCCAGTGGCATATTTATACTAGGTATGTGTGTACGCACCCCCTGTCAGACCAAGCTCTCTGCCCATACCTTAAAATCATCCCTGTTGCAGTCTTTGCCCAGGCAGGTTGCCTGCGGCCTACACCGGGATTTCCTCTCTGAATCATCCCGCCCCTTCTGATGTAACTTCCTCTTTTATGAAGGGAGGGATAGTTCTGAGAGGAAGTCCCAGTGCAGGCCGCAGGCAACCTATGAGTGCCATTGCCGCTGCCCAGTCAAAGACTGCAGCAGAGATGATTTTATGGTACTGGGGAAACAGGGGAGATGGGGGGGCACATGGAATATGTACCCCTGTAAAAATTTCCTTGCTATGTTACTGGCCATGCCCCCTCTTGAGATCCGCATATTAGAATTTACCCACACCACTTTATAGAATATCCTTAGAAAGTTGCACTCATAAATTCTAATTAATGCCAATAATTGCTTGTTAGTGGCCAATTATCAGCACTACACCAAATGAGTCTGGAAACTCATGTGGCCAATTTGTGCATGCAACTCTAGTTGCCGTATATAGAATCCGGGGGAAAGGGGGGAACCTGAAACATTTTGGGGGTCACAACCTTCAAGTGACAGTTACAACCAAAAACAAAAGTATACAGAGGGTAACCTTCACCGAGTTCCAGTTTCAACCATAACCACATTACTGTATAGATTAGATAGGCCACTTCTGTCTTATCTGCTGTCATTAACTCTGCACTATTTCACAATTTGATAGTAAGCATTAGAGGTAGACATTTTAAAGTGCAATAAAAATTTATCGAAGACTAAATCTGTAACACAGATACTCACATTGAAATTCTGGTTGTCATGCTGAACACCACACCAGCAAAACGTTTTGTATTTCTCAGAGCAAAAGCAAAATATATTGCAGACAGGACGAATTAACAAAGGTTTAATATCTTTCCCATGTGTTGCACCTGTAAACAACATATTCCAGACATACAACAGTTACACTTCAAAAATTGTTCACATTACAGAAAATAATGCAAAGCATAATGATGGGAGATGGAGGTTTGCTGATCCTAAGTAATCTTGACTTAATTTTTCTTTTATTGGCAATAACTCTCCCCCTTTTCACAACATTGCAATTTACTTTTGAATTAAACTTTAGGGATGTGCACTGAACACAATTTTTCAGTTTGATTTATAGCGTTTTGCTGTGTTTTTCTTTTGTTTTGTTTATTCAACATTAATTAAAAAAATAAAAATGAACTGAAAAAGTAAAGAAGTGAAAAACAAAATTACACCAAAAAATTGGTTTTCTGGACTTTGCTGATTTAAATTTTATAAAAGATTCCCTAAGTTTGCGACTGGTCCTGCTAAGCACCTGAAGCCTATGGGCAATCTCTGAGTCCCTTCCACTGTCCTCTTAGTAATTCCTTTTATTTATTTTTTTATTTCAAGGACTGTAGGGTGATCCCTTGTCTCTCTGTCCCATTGATACTGTTTTTCAAAATGAGGCTGGTCTCAGGCGGGCCAGCTCTGTTTTGAATAACTACTGTACAAAGATCATGCTTTAATTATTCAAAATGGTGTCAGCAAATTGGAGGATGACACCTAAATGTAGGCACACCAATGCAGGTCTACGCTGGAATTCTATAGTGGAATTGGGGTGGTCACTGCATTTGGAACACTGAAATGAAGGCACCTTGTTATGGAATTGTCCCATTAGATTGCAAACAGTTTGGGGCAGAATAAACAGGGTCAGTACTATTGAAACTATACATCTATTAGGGAAGGGTATATTTCCTCTTTGCAGCACGCAAACTCTTTACTAGACAATGAGAGAGGTCCTTACTTCATAAACTACTCAACACTCCTCAGCCAGTGAATATTCAATAAAGGTAGATAGTGGGATTCCCAAGAGGTTTGTGCTAGGACCTTCCCTCCTCCGTCTCAACATCACCCAAAACTCTGCTTTCAGGTATATTGGCCCTAAACCAGTGGCGTAGCCAGAAGTCAATTTTTGGGTGGGCCAACAGGTTGGATGGGTGGGCACTAGACAGTGGTGTGCTGGTAAATGTTTAACAACAGACTCTCTCCCCGGTCCACCTCTGCGGGCCCCCCCCCCCCCCCCCCGTCCACCTGTGCACCTCCCCTCAAAATTGCAGAGCTGGCTATAGCCGGGGAGAGAGCCTGGGGGGGGGGGGGGGGAGGCAATGCATTACTCTCTCCAGGAAAAAAAAAACATTAAATGATCCCAGGTTCCAATCTAATTCATGTTTAATGTGGGATAAAATGCTGTAAATAAATATAAACTTTTAATGTTGAGCACCTGATTCTCAAAGTGGACATGTTCCAATCATTATAATGAAAATAAAATGATTTTTTTTCTACCTTTGCTGTCTGGTGACTTTGTTTTCTGATCATACTGGCCCAGTATCTGATTCTGCTGCTATCTGTCCTCTTTACTCCGTTTCCAGGGCTTTACTTTCCGCCTTTCTTCTTCATTTCTTGCTCTGGGTCCTCCGCAGACTTGACTGTCCAGTGGATCCAGCTTCTGCCTATTTTCTTCAGCCATGTGCAATTTTCTCTTCTCTTCCTTTTCCCTCATCTCATCTCCTTCCTCACTCTTCCCTCCCCTCCATCCATGTCCAGCATTTCTTCTCTCTCCCTTCCCTCTCCTCCATCCATATCCAGCAGCCTCCTCTCTCCTGCCCTTCCCTCCATCCATCCATGTCCAGCAACCTTCCTCTCTCCTCTTCCCTCCCCTCCATCCACCCATGTCCAGCAACTCTCCTCTCCCCTCCATCCATCCATACCCAGCAATTCTGTTCTTGCCCCTGTCCCCTCCATCCATCCATTCCCAGCAATTCTCCTCTCTCCCCTTCCCCCACCTCCATCCATCCATCCATCATCCCCAGCAATTCTCCTCTCTCCCCTGACCCCCACCTCCATCCATCCCCAGTGACTCTCCTCTCTCCTCTCCCCTCCCGTCCATGTCCAGCAATTCTCCTCCCCCATGCATCCTTCCCTCCCATTCCATTCCACCTGCCCGCCCTCTCTCTGACAGCAGCACTTCCCAGATGCTGCCTACCACCGCCATGATCGCACGATCTACCTCCTCCCTCTGTCTCACTCTCAACAGCAGCGGTAGCGATTCAAACACGCTGCTTCCTGCTTCTAACCCGGAAGCGTCTCCTCTGCTGATTCTAAGTAATCTTGACTTAATTTTTCTTTTATTGGCAATAACTCTCCCCCTTTTCACAACATTCCTCCTACCGCTGCTGTTGAGAGTGAGACAGAGGGAGGAGGTAGATCGTGCGATCGTGGCGGCGGTAGGCAGCGTCTGGGAAGCGCTGCCGTCAGAGAGAAGGAGGCAGATGCAGGATCAGCGCTGCCTGCTCCCTCCGCTCTGCTGCTGGGTGGGCCTGAACCCAAACTGGGTGGGCCTAGGCCCATCCAGGCCCACCCATGGCTACGCCCCTGCCCTAAACTATGGAATGAACTGCCCTGCAACCTCAGGAACCAACCGTCACCTTCCAGCTTTTAAACAGGTCTTAAAAACTCACCTGTTTTCTTAAGCTTTTCCTCAGTTCCACTGATCTCTCTAATCCCACGCCATGCTCTCTTCCACTCTCTCCTGCCTTTTAGTTTCATTTTAACATTGTAAACCACCTAGACAGCAATGTGCAGGCCTTTGGAAGTATGTCAAATGCAGTAACTAAATAGCAGCTTTCTGAAACTGATCTGTACATATGATTGCAATTTACACGTGGATATGTTTCTAAAACAATGGCCTTATTGTAAGGGACATAAAACCTTCAGACCCCAATGTATTAAAAATGTGATTCTAGTGCAAGCATAATTTTAGAATCATTTAACCAACCTGTTATGAAGCTTATGAGAAGCCCTGCGATAATACACCCCAGAAATCCCACAGCGCTGTAGTAGAGGTAAGACATGGAGTACCAGGTGTCTGCCAACTGCGGCCTACAAATGCAGAAATGATAGAAAGGCAACAGATTACAGTAACAATAAAATCTAAGTCCAGGGGACACTGAGGGGCCCTTTTACTAAGCCACGGCAAAAAGTGGCCTGCAGCAGTGCGTGCGTGTCTTTTGAGAACGCACTGGGCCATTTTTGGCCACATCCTAGAAAAAGGGTCTTTTTTTAGGGGCCAGAAAATGGATGTGCGGCAAAACAAAAACCAGCATGCATCCATTTTCAGTCTGAAATGAACCACCACCCATTGACTTAGAGGTAAGGTCTCATGTGCTACCGGGGAGGTAGGCATGCAGCACACGCACACTTATGTTTACTGCTGGGTAAGTATCCAAAAAAGTTAACTGAGGCTCTAAAAAAACAAAATTGAACACAATATCAAAGAGTCCAGTACTATTGCACAAACATATATATTGCTTCTTTTTCTAAAATGAGGAAGAGACTTCAATACACCCAAACGCTTACTTAGATTTTAACGTCTTTCACTGGAGTTGTAGCGTTCATCATCGGTCTAAAAACCTCATGATATTTTTCTTATTTTTTTAATGATTTTATTTATTAATTCTTAATCCTTAATTAAAAATATTCATCTTTCTCTATTATTTTCTTCTCAATTTTTTCAATTTTTCTCAAAAGACAACATTTTACTATTTGCTCAATCGGTCATAACTTTTGCATTAAACTTGTTTAGTAATAGCAAAAAAGGTCGAGCACTTAGCTAACACCCGACAGTGGACAGACCCGTTTCACTCTCATGGCTTCCTCAGGGGCTGTGCATCGACGTGTGTGAATGTCAAAAGGATGGTATCAATCATTTCAATGATTGCATTGCATCCAGTCCGCTACATTCAGCAACCATGTGTTTTTAGCATGCGCCCAATTCAGAATTACTGCCCGGGGCACACGGTAGCTGAGTGGTAATGCCGATATGAAATGCGCTGGACGCGCATAGGCCCTTACTCACCTTTGTAAAAGGGCCCCTCAATGAACTTACATGGAGACACTTTTAAAAGAAATAGGAGTAAATATTTTTTCACTCAATGTATAGTTAAGCTCTGGAACTTGTTGCCAGAGGATGTGGTAACAGCAGCTAGCGAACCTTGGTTTGGAAAAGGTTTGAACAAGTTCCTGGAAGAAAAGTCCATAGTTTGCTATTGAGACAGACATGGGGAAGCCACTGCTTGCCCTGGGACTGGTAGCATGAAATGTTGCCACTATTTGGGTTTCTGACAGGTACTTACGACCTGAATTGGCTATTGTTGGAAGCAGGATACTGGGCTAGATGGACAAGTCTGACCCAGTATGTCTGTTCTTATGTTCTAACAGTCGACAATGAATAAAAGAAAGAATCTTAAAGAATCCTTTACTAAAGTTTAAGAAGCCCCTTTACTAAAGTGTGGCAAAGTTTTGCACTTATTACCTGCTAACGTTTGCAGTTACAATATAGAAAAAAATATTTAGAGTGCATTACATGTGTTCATAGTTCGCATGGATTTCCTTACCACCTCCTCTTTAGTACAGTAGGTGTATATGTGCTAACAGCAACAGTGACTGTGCAAAGTACCAGCACTAAGAACAAAACACAGTCCATGCCAGTTCCTCATCCATAATCTGCTCATTTCCCACTTCATAACAAGCTGTACAGTTAGAATGTGAATTGGCCTGAGCTGTCATGCAAGGTGGTAACAGTTACCATTAAAAGCACATGCTAATTCACAAGTTCACTGCTTAGTAGACTTCAGTAAAAGGACCCTTATAATTAAATGTCTCTCTAGTGCAGGAACAGGTACAAAACCTTGAGGATCCTACTTACACAGTTGTACAAATTACAAAGAAAACACTTAAAAGCAGAAGTGTCAGCAGGAGGTCAATGATCTCTGTCTGTGTTTTATATAAAACTGATTCTATTGACTGCAAATTAACCACTTTTTAGAAGAAATATGGGAGACTTGGTTAATTCCTGATGTTCTTCCTTTCACCTCCACACAAAGAACAAGAATTACAAAATGCAGACATGCTGTAACATTAGAGAAAGTCTTGCTAAACAGATTGAGTTTATTTATTTATTTATTTATTTATTTATTGGGATTACAGAAGAACATAAGAGTAGCCATACTGGGTCAGACCAATGGTCCAGCTAGCCCAGTATCCTATTTTCCAAACAGTGACCAAGCCAGGTCACAAGTACCTGGCAGAAACTCAAATCATGGCAACACATCATACTACAAATCCCCAGGTAAGCTGTTGCTTCCCATGTCTGCCTCAATAGCAGACTATGGACTTTTCCTCCAGGAATTTGTCCAAAACTTTTTAAAACCCAGATATGCTAACTGCTGTTACCACATCCTCTTGCACATAGATGATAAACAAATACAGCAGAATAAAATATTCATATAGTAGAACATACTATGGCGTGGAGGGGCACAATCAAACGGGGCGCCCAGGTTTTCCTGAAGGTGTCCTCGCAGGACATCCCTGCGAAGGGCGTCCATCTTTTGTTTTGATAATACAGTCGGGGACGCCCAAATCTCAACATTTAGGTCGACCTTAGAGATGGTCGACCTAAATGTTGAGATGGTCAACCTTAGAGATGGTTGTCCCCGGTTTTCGGTGATAATGGAAACCGAGGACGCCCATCTCAAAAATGACCAAATCCAACTGATTTGGTCGTGGGAGGAGCCGGCATTTGTATTGCACTGGTCCCCCTGACATGCCAGGACACCAACCGGGCACCCTAGGGGGCACTGCAATGGAATAACTGATGCACTAACTGAACGGAAAAAGCCCTTCCCTTACCGATCCCTTAGCGATTCAAAAAGGAATGGGTATGCATGAAGGAAATTGCATGCAAATGAGCTGCTCGCTGTTAGCTCATTTGCACACAATTTCCTTCCTAAGGAAGGGAAGCCAGTGCACAGCAGCCAAGCATTATGCGTGGCTGCTCTGCGCATGCCAAAGATGGTTTCATACATGCAGACAAGCTGCGTGTATAATAGCCGCTTACAACCTTAAAAAAAATACAAGTCCAGGTGAAAATGTCCAAGTGCTCATCAAGAAGGTCGTTTTTTTTATTTTTTTGAGTGTGGGTGAAGGACGTCCAAGTGTTAGGTGCCTTCGCTATGCCTCCGTCCCTGCGATGGGCAGTTGAGGATGTCCAAAATGTGGATGTTTCTGTGAGAAGGACATCCATGCCTTTGCTATGCCTCTGACACCCCCTTCATTTATTTAAAATTTGGATCACAAGTAGCAGCAGTGGGATTTCAACTAGCCACCTCTGGATTGCAAGACCAGTACTCTAACCAGTAGGCCACTCCTCCACTCCCTTGAAATTTGTCCGTCCTTGGTGGGGGGGGCAGTTCAGGACGTCCAAAATGTTTGAAAGAAGGACGTCCATGCCTTCGCTGACACACACATCTCCCCCCCCCCCCCCCCCCCCCGGGACCTGCATACTGCTGCGATGGACCTGAGTATGATATTTGAGGCTGGCAAAAAAAGTTTTTAAAGTTGTTTTTTTTCGGGTGGAAGGGGAATAGTCACCACTGGGGGAGTCAGGGGTGGTCATCCCCGATTCCCTCCGGTGGTCATCTGGTCAGTTCGGGCACCTTTTTGAGGCTTGGTCATAAGAAAAAATGGACCAAGTAAAGTAGGCCAAGTGCTCCTCGGGGATGCCCTTCTTTTTTCCATTATCGCTCGAGGACACCTATCTGTTAGGCATGCCCCAGTCCCACCTTCGCTACGCCTCCAACATGCCCCCGGGAACTTGGTCGTCCCCCGCGACGGGAAGCAGTTGGGGACGCCCAAAATCAGCTTTCAATTATGCCAATTTGGGCGACCCTGAGAGAAGGAAGCCCATCTCACGATTTGTGTCGAAAGATGGGCGCCCTTCTCTTTCGAAAATAAGCCTGCTAGTGTCCCTACTTACAATGTCAACGCAATATACATTAAAAAAAATCTTGATAAACAGCATAGGGTGTAAGGGTGGTGGAACATAAAGAGGTCCTTTTACTAATGATTAGCACATGCTAAATGCTAAGAAGCCAATAGGTATAAAATAGGCTTCTTAGCGTTTAGTGGGCACAAATCATTAATGTGTGCTAAATCTGTTGTCACACCATAGACTGGTGAAGAAAGGCTAAAGCAGCTAGGGCTCTTCAGCTTGGAGAAAGTATGACTAAAGGGAGATATGATAGAGGTCTATAAAATAATGAGTGGAGTGGAACGGGTAGACGTGAATCGCTTGTTTACTCTTTCCAAAAATACTAGGACTAGGGGGCACACAATGAAGATATAAAGTAGTAAATTTAAAACAAATTGCCAGAGAACCTAGTAAAAGTGGTTAGCTTAGTGGGGTTTAAAAAAATGTTTGGATGGCTTCCTAAAGGAAAAGTCCATAGACCATTATTAAAATGGACTTGGGGAAAATCCACTGATTATCTAGAATAAGCAGCATAAAATGTATTGAACTGTTTTGGGATCTTGCCAGGTATTTGTGACCTGGATTGGTCAATGTTGGAAACAGGATGTTGCGCTTCATAGACCTTCAGTCTGTCCCAGTATGGCAATCCTGCTTATTTTCGAAGGAGAAGGGCGGCCATCTTCCGAAACAAATCGGGAGATGGCCGGCCTTCTCCTAAGGCTGGCCAAATCGGAATAATCAAAAGCCGATTTTGGCCGGCTTCAACTGCTTTCCGTCGCAGGGCCAGCCAAAGTTCAAGGGGGCATGTCGGCAGTGTACTGAAGGCGGGACGGGGGCGTGGTTAAGAGATGGCCGTCCTCGGCCGATAATGGAAAAAAGAAGGCCAGTTCTGCCAAGAATTTGGCCGACTTTACTTGGTCCCTTTTTGTTCATGACCAAGCCTTGAAAAGGTGCCCGAACTGACCAGATGACCACTGGAGGAAATCGGGGATCACCTCCCCTTACTCCCCTAGTGGTCACCAACCCCCTCCCACCCAAAAAAAATTAAAAAACATTTTTTGCCAGCCTCAAATGTCATACCCAGCATCATCACAGCACTATGCAGGTCCCTAGAGCAGTTTTTAGTGGGTACTGCAGTTCACTTCAGACAGGCGGACCCAGGCCCATCCCCCACCTGTTAAACTTGTGGTGGTAAATGGGAGCCCTCCAAACCCCACCTGAAACCCACTGTACCCACATTTAGGTGCCCCCCGTTACCCTTTAAGGGCTATGGCAGTGTTGTATAGTTGTGGGTAGTGGGGTTTGGGGGGACTCAACACTGAAGGTAAGGGAGCTATGCACCTGGGATCAATTTGTGAAGTCCACTGCAGTGCCCCCTAGGGTGCCTGGTTGGTGTACTGGCATGTGAGGGGGACCAGTGAACTACAAACGCTGGCTCCTTCCACAACCAAATGGCTTGGATTTGGCCGGTTTTGAGATAGCCGCCATTAGTTTCCATTATCGGTGAAAACCAATGGCGGCCATCTCTAAGGGTGGCCCAAATGTTGAGATTTGGCCGGCCCCGACTATATTATCGAAATGAAAGATGGCCGCCCATCTTGTTTTGATAATACGGTCGGATACGCCGCTTTACGGGGCTGTCATTAGAGATGGGCGCCCATAGAGATGGGTGCCCCTGTTCGATTATGCCCCTCAATATGTACTTATGTAAGATAGAAAATAAGGGTGACTAACAAGAGAAACTGTGATTTTCTTTTCCATCATCCTAGGAGTATCTTAGGAGTTTTATTTTTAATTTTATAAGAGTTAGCAATAACTTGCCACAATAAGGAACACATTAACCCAGGGATTCTATATATCACGTCTTAATTTCTATGGGGAAAGCAAAGCATATTCTGTAATGTGGTGCGCTTAAATTCTAAGTTGCATAGTTGAAAAGGGAGCAAGGCCATGGCAGAGCACGGGCGTTTCTAAAATCTTTGTGCTTTGATATAGAATACACCCTCTCTGCGCCTAATTTAGGCATTGGGATTTATGCCAGGTAAAACATGGCGCACAACTAAATTTAGTCATGTGGAAAGGTGCTCGGAGTATTCTATATACCATGTGGAAATTTAAGCCTATTCTATAAAATATAGGCATACTTTAGAGTACACGCCTAGGCGTATTTTATTTCCCTATGGAATTTTCAGGCGCCATACATAGAATCTAGCTCAAAAAGTGGCAAATGGGAAAAGACGTTTTGAGAATTTGAAAGAACAACATTGTGGAGAAATTGTTAAATAAATAAGAAAATAAAGTAAAGTGTGCTAATGGATTTAGTGATATCGATAAGACACCCATTATATTCCTATGGCCCATTACGAAACCATTTGTCACTGCACCTTCTGTTTCATTGCTCCAGCGCTTTGGAATTGACTCACTTTGATAGTAAGGAGTGAACTCTCTATCAAAAAATTACAACCTGACTTTTTAACCATTCTTGGAATGCCCTCCCGCGGGAGGTGGTGGAGAGGAAAACGGTAACGGAATTCAAACATGCGTGGGATAAACATAAAGGAATCCTGTTCAGAAGGAAAGGATCCTCAGGAGCTTAACCGAGATTGGATAGCAGAGCTGGTAGTGGGAGGCGGGGCTGGAAGTTGGGAGGTGGGGATAGTGCGGGGCAGACTTATACGGTCTGTGCCAGAGCCAGTGGTGGGAAGCGGGATTGGAGGTTGGGAGGCAGGGATAGCGCTGGGCAGACTTATATGGTCTGTGCCAGAGCCGGTGGTGGGAGGCGGGGATAGTGCTGGGCAGACTTATACGGTCTGTGCCAGAGCCGGTGGTTGGGAGGCGGGGCTGGTGGTTGGGAGGTGGGGCTAGTGCTGGGCAGACTTATACGGTCTGTGCCCTGAAGAGCACAGGTACAAATCAAAGTAGGGTATACACAAAAGTAGCACACATGAGTTGTCTTGTTGGGCAGATTGGATGGCCCGTGCAGGTCTTTTTCTGCCGTCATCTACTATGTTACTATTCAACCTGACTGGGGGGGGGGGGTGTTCTAGGGGTTGCAACTTACTAGGCCCTGTGTAGACTGTTTACTCTCTGATTACTATCTGTTGTTATGACTGAACCCCTTTGCTTTCATGAATTGTAGCTTTTTTTCTCATATTTCTTTGTGTGATTAACCCCCCCCCCTCCCGTTTACTAAGCTGTGCTAGCAGCTGCCATGCGCTAATGCCAACACAGCCCATTCACTTTCAATGGACTGTGCTGGCATTGCCGTGTGGCTTAGTAAACAGGGCAGTTAAACTGTAAACCACTTTGTCCTGCTCAGTCAGTTAAAGATGGTACAGCAAGTCAAAAATAAATAACTTAGCACACTTTAGTAAAAGGACCCCTAAACCTGGGGACCAGATAAATTATTTCTAATATTTATAAATCTTAAAAGCGGCCTCATCTGTTGTCCCTTTTTGAAATTGCCTTTTTGAAATATGTAAGTGCTGCAGACGTAAGTAGCATTGTGCCATTTGACTGTGTAAATCTGTTATCTATTCATGTAAATGTTTCAAATTACTCTCGAACTGTATCATTTTGAAGAGAAGAATTAGGTGTACAACAAGGAGATGCAAATTCCTTTGGCAGTTTAGAGAGGCGGCCCATTTTCCCTTTTGAGAACAGTGCAAAGTCCGTGGCAAAAACACCCCCAGAGATTTGAAAATGATTTGAATGCTACTTATCCACAGTTTACTGGGACGTCTGTTAACAAGTACATAAGCAGCGAGCCTGTGTTCCGTTTCACCCTCAGCTCTCTGAATTCAGCTTCGAGCTCTCTGAATTCAGCTTCGATTGTAAACTCTCAGGAATGGGAACACAACTACGGAAATTTCTTTGGTTAACAAGGCTCACACGAGTAACATCTTAGAAATATCATTACACATTTAAAGTCTCAATACGGTCATATCAAGGTTTTGGTTTGGGCCTTCTGATTTTCATACTACAAATGCCCCACTGAGCGATAAAATATACCTGAAAGAGGCTTCGGTTGGAGTGAATAGAGTAGTCTGGGTGATGTTGGATCTTACACAGAGATCTGTGCTTAGGTCCAGTGGCTGTGCCTTTGCCGATGGAGCAGGATAAATAAATGCGCCAATTCCAGCCCAGAAAGATAAGAGGATTCCTGTCAGCAGTCCACCTATAGCACCCTTAAGAAAAAAAAGTACACAGAAGAATACCTGAATACATTGACAATATGGTCCTGCAAGCATTATGGCCTCTATCATGCAATATGATGGAATTTTGCAAGTCTTTGGATTTTATTGAGAAAGAGATAGGAAACCACTATAGGTGGGGGTCGGCCACAAACGGGCTAAAGACGAAGGAAGGGTTAAAAGATAGGGAAGGTAGAAAGAAGGAGAGGTAAGAGTTAAAAGGGAAGGGAAGGAGGAGCAAGGGGAGAAAAAGGTTAAGGAATAGAGGAAGTAGGGACATTGCAATTCAAAGACAAGGCAGAGAAGCGTTTCCCTCCCCACCCACCCTGTCAACATTAGACCCAGTGAAGGGCAGTATGTGATATCAGTTAAGTCCGGGTACACAGCACCCTTACATTTAGTAGATGAAAGAGAAGTGTCAAACTATGCTGGTTAAAGAAAATTCATGAAGGAGCAGGTATGGCCGCATGTTAGTGGATACCTGACAGAAAGGAGTATTGGGACGGTTTTGTCTCCCGACTTCGATGGTCGGGAGGGCTTGTGGCATTGGATGCTGTAAGAAACGGTGTAGGCACATCCTTAAATGGGATAAGGCAAGAGCACTACATGTCCTAAGAGTAACAGAAGAAAACAGAGACAGGGTGCTTAGACGGCAACACCTGTGATCCAATAGGAGATTGCAAATAATGAAGACTGTGTACCCTAAGTAGGAATTTTGATAGCAGAAATGTTGTAAGTCATCGAATGGTTATATTGTTCAAATAAGTTATGGTGTTTATGTTCCTGGCTGCGGCCTTAATAAAAATCCAATTTCTATCGAAACTGCCTACAGTGTCTTCGTAGAAGTATAAGGCTTGAGCTGAATGTGTGCCGAATTCCCGATTTGTGCATTAAGGAAGAATGTTGTATAGGACAAGTTGAATATAGGAAAAATGTTATTAAAATCCATATTTCTGTTCAAAACCTCACAGGAAACATAAGAAGAAGCCAGCACAATAAAGCCACATAGAAGAGTTAGCGAGATAATCATTGACCCTCCAGTAACTGCACAAAACACAAATCAGTGGAAGTTCACATTAATTATCAGTTAGCTATAGCAGAGTTCCTACCTTCCAGTTTGACCAGGGGAACACAATTCCCAAAGTAAAGAGCCCCAGCATCGGTCCACCGCACATTCCGTGAATACTCAGTGCTGCCTATTGGACAAGACACATTTTAAGAGACTCTGCACTAGAAATATGTCCCCTACATTATCAGAATTCCTGTCAGTGCACTATGTCTGGTGCTACTGCAAAATGAGCATAAGAACGGAGATTTTAAAGACAAGTTGTAGATGAAAAGAAACAATCCTGCTTGAAATGGGATAGTGATGATCACCCTGTACTGAGGCTGATTTTCAAAGCCATTTCACAGGGTGAGGAGTGGTTCTTATGTGTAAACAGCTGAAAGTACATGGACTGTTCTCCATATTTTGGGTCACATTTAGAGCAGGTGTCTCTGAGCATAATGAAGGAAAACGTGTTGCTTTCAGTAAAAAAAAAAAAAAAGCAACGGCAAATGTCACTGGGCACTTGGCGGTCAGAGCAAATTTCCAAAATGAAAGTACATCCATGCATATGTCAGATTTGAAAACCGACACAAAGTCCCCTGGAAAAGCACAGCCATGGACATTGTCTAAATGTGAACAGCCCTAAGCCTGAAGTCTAGGAGAAAAGTGTGATCTGCCTACATTACTGGTAATGTGATACATACATACCTGCACAATGCTGCCCATGAGAGAGGCTGCCACTGCCATTGAGGTGCAAATGACACCGAATACAATGCCTGGAATGTATGATTGTTACTGTTAGAATCACTATTTGTAAAACACAACCCAAATGCAACAATCAGAAGTGGTTGTTCCTAAATGCTGACTTACTGTAGTCTTCTATAATGTATTGGGGGTACAAATACTAGCGTATTGCCTAGATTATGGGTGCCTAATTTTAAGTCCCCTTTATTGAATTGCCCCTGCAGGACTAAATTCTATATATGGTGCCTGAAAAATTGGCACCAAAAATATTTCCGCCTGGGTGTAATCTATAAAGTGCACCTAGATTTAGGCATGGTTTATAGAATACGCCTAGCGGCCATGCCTGCGCCTAATTCTAGGTGCATCAATTTACATCATGTAAAACGTGGTGTAAATACTGGTGCCTAAGTTAGGCGCAGAGCAGGTGTATTCTGTAACCATGCGCGTAGATCTTCGGAATGCCCAAAGTCTGCCCATGACTTCGCCCCCATTTTGACAGTGCGGATCAGAATTTATGCTCTGCACTTTACAGAAAATACCTAGCAATTTGTGCATGTAAATTCTAATTAATGCCAATTAGTGTAAATAATTGCTTGTTAATTGCCAATTATCGGTGCTGATTGGCTTGTTAAGTAATTAAATTGTAGGCGCAAATCCAGAATACGACTGGATTTGCACCTGCAATTTCAGTCATGCTATATAGAATCCATATAGGCATTTGTGCTATATAAGGACCATGCATATGTGAATCCAGAGAATTCTGTGTTTCAAACAGCAGGTATAAATGTAAGCTATAGTTCTCCTGTGGCAATTTTCAAAGCTGAAGTGTTGATTTATTCTTTGAAAAGCCATCAAAGTGCACACAGAGAACACTGTGCATATCAAGACCAGTTCTATAAATGCGTGTGCATAGTTACATGCTCCATACGCACAGAAGGGCCGAGATAAATAGCACTAATGTACTAGTGTGTGCACTGTATGCGCACATTGCGCCATTCTGTAAAATAGCATGTAACTG
This sequence comes from Microcaecilia unicolor, assembly GCF_901765095.1. NCBI lineage: Eukaryota > Metazoa > Chordata > Amphibia > Gymnophiona > Siphonopidae > Microcaecilia > Microcaecilia unicolor. The sequence goes on along the minus strand of NC_044034.1, from coordinate 144,989,511 downwards.
TAAGAGAGTGTACACATGGGCAGAGCATGGGAGGGGCCTAGGTGTGTCTACATCATATGTACGGAACTTCCAGGAAACTATGTAGTGCTTGATATTTAGCCTGTGCTGGTAAGCGACTGGTAAGCTTGAACTAACCCTGGATATCCAATGCCGGCCACACACGGCTTCAGGCACTGAATATCTGGGTATGACCGCTGATAAGGAAGTTGTTCAGACCGGTGCCCTGTTAACTTGTTGTATATAGTTAGGACAGCTATTTTGCTGTCCTAACTTTGTATGGTTTCTTAGACAGTTAGTACACTGAAAATAGCTACTAACTAGCTAAGTTTCCACTCCACCATGACTCTGCCCCCAACTGCCCATAAATTAGTCAGTTGCAGCATAGGTGATTAGAGAGGATATTCACAGGCACTGTCTGGTTAAGTGCCACTGATTATCCCCAGATAGCCCTTTTCAAGTGATTTAAATGGCCAGGAGCCTCTCCTGGCTGTTTAAGGGCCAGATGCACTAACCCCACATAAAGAGCCCTTTCCTTACCGATCCCTTAGCGAATCGTAAGGAAAGGGCATGCATGAAGGAAATCGCAGGCAAATGAGCTGCTCGCTGTTAGCTCATTTGCACACGATTTCATACCTTCCAGTCGGCCAGCTGAGCATGCGCATGCCAAAGACAGCTTAAAAAGGATGTCCCTGACGAGCACTTGGACGTTTTTGTTTTCCAGATTGTGATGGGCGTCCTTCTCAGACGTGCTTTTCTTACATGACCGAAATGACCACCGCTGGAGAGAATCGGGAATCAAGACATGCGCGGATATCCAAATCAAAACTATTTGGACGTCCCTTTCGATTATGCCCCTCCAGGTCTCTCTCAGCCAATCACAGCACTTTTAGCTGTCACTGGTGTCAGCTAAATGCGCTGTGATTGGCTAAGAGAGACCTGGAGGGGCATAATCAAAAGGGACATCCAAATAGTTTGATTTGGACATCCTCGCATGTCTCGATCCCCGATTCTCTCCAGCGGTGGTCATTTCGGGCACTTAAGAAAAAAACGTCTGATAAGGACGCCCATCACAATCTGGAAAAAAAAAACATCCAAGTGCTTGTCAGGGACGTTCTTTTTGGGTTTTGAGTGAAGGACGTCCATATTAGGCACTTTAGAAGGATGCCCCTGATGAGCACTTAGAAGGTTTTTATTTTCTTTCCGATTCCCTCACAGCAGCCCCAACGAGAGGTGCAGACCTCCCACTAGGTTTTCCATGGTGCATGGGGTCAGAAATGGTAGTGCATTGCATCGCATACATATTATAATACTAATTTGCTCATTTGCATTCCGTTTTCGTTAGCTGCTACTGTGAGAGGAAAATGGCTCGGAGAACCCTTTTGTGCATGTCCCGGTTTACTACTTATTATTTATTGCATTTGTATCCCACATTATCCCACCCATTTGCAGGCTCAATGTGTCTTACATAGTTTTGTAATGACATTGTCATTCCAGAATATCAGATACAGTTAGTAGTGTGAAGAGATTAAGTAGGGAAGAAAGAGGAAGTGATTGGGCGGGTGATAATAGAAGTGGATTTTCATAACTAGTTGGGTTGGGAGAGTGAGTTAGTGAAGCTGTTGGTTCTCGTTGTATGCCTTGTTGAAGAAGTGTGTCTTCAGAGATTTGTGAAAGTTATTTATTTTGACAATTGATTTCAGGTCTGTGGGTAGAGCATTCCATATCTGTGTGCTCGTGTAAGAGAAGGTGGTGGCATGCATCAGCTTGTATTTTAGTCCTTTACAGCTGGGGAAGTTCAAATTGAGAAATTTACGGGATGTTCTTGTGGCGTTTCTGGGAGGCAGGTCCACTAGGTTTAGCATGTAGGTCGGGGCGTCTGCATGGATAATTTTGTGTACAATCATACATATCTTGAACGCAATGTGTTCTTTAAGTGGGAGCCAGTGCTGTTTCTCTCTTAGGGGTTTTGCACTTTCATATTTAGTTTTTCCAAATGTGAGTCTGGCGGCCGTATTCTGGGCTGTATGGAGTTTTTTGATAGTCTGTTCTTTGCAGACCGCATATAGTGCATTGCAGTAATCCAGGTGGCTTATTACCATTGACTGTACTAGGGTGCGGAAGACGTATCTCGCGTTAAACTGGCTAGAACCAGTTTAAAAACCACGTTGCTGGCTCGTTAAGTTTAGTGCATCTGGCTGTAAATCGATTTGAATATTGACCTCTTAAGTGTGAACATTTTCACCTGGTGCAACTGTTCATACCTAACCTCCCACAATCAAAATCGACTTATGCCCATATTCTATAACAAAATCTTAGCGCACAGATGCCTTTATAAAAGTGTCACACAACACTGAGCATCAGCGAACTAACCTCAAGGTGCCCCGTTATAAGATTTTCCCCCATACTTTTAACTCATGTGCACAGTTATAAATCCATGACAGTCACTGCTCCTTGGGGCTTAAAATCTACTCAAGACTAACAGACAGACAACACATAATCGCTAAAACAGCAAGTCCATGGCCAAGAAGAATTAAAGCAGGTAGTTATAAATGGGATTTAATTAAGGACCTGAATTGACGTTGTGATCTGTAAGTGTTTAAAGAGAACTCTCCTGATTGATATTGGGATCAATATTCTAAAGCATTTATCCTATTAACTTTAGAAGGTAACAAGATAAATGTTTGATTTTAAATTTTCCTGGGCAGCTAAATCCACAACATCTAGCTGGGCACTGAGATCTCTGCCCAAAAGATATCTGTTTCAAATGATGAGTCGAGGGCATGGCAGGGGTAAGATTAAATATTAGCTAGATAGCGGCAGAGTTCAGCAGCTCTCTGGTTAAATTTTTACAGATTATGTAGAAAGCAGATATAGCTAGCCTAAGGTATCCAGATAAAAATATCCAGAAATCTTTAACTGGTGTAGTCAGAGAGCCTTTTAACTAGCAATTAAAAATAGCAGACTAACTTTATCTAGATATCTTTAAGCAGGTATTGTTTGGATGAATATTGGCTCAATACTTATTGGTCAGCTGTTTCTTATCTAGGGTAGAGTGACACTGGATATCTACCCCAGCTCAAAGCAGGAAACTGAGAGGTAGACTCTTCTAGAGCCCTGATTGGTTGATCTATTAGGTGAGAAGGAAGAATTATGGTTCAAGCATTTAAAACACCAGAAACACTGGGGGAATATCTGTATAACTTCTACCATATGGATGAAATCACAGTGCATTCTCTGTTCAGTGAAATTTCATAGTAACATAGTAAATGACAGCAGATAAAGACCTGTACGGTCCATCCGGTCTGTCCAACAAGATAAACTCATTTTACATGGTATGTGATACTTTATATTGTAACCAGGTACCTCTCTTGTGCAGCCAAGGATAGAACAATCTCCTCCAGCCACAGGCTCCCGGTACAATGAATAAATAGATGTCCACCAGTAACTTCAATCTTAAGGACTTTTATTCCATGCAGGTTTCTAGTACACAGTTCCAACAGCAGCACAGCACATACCAGGATTCAATACAGGCTTAGAAGCTCCAGTCTGGGCTCTTTATCCAGTGCACAATAAACAGTAATTCAATTCCCAAGACAAACAGTTCTTTCAGTTCATCATCACAGTTCAGTCACCAAGCAGCATTTTCTACCTTCTATCCGCTTTACCTTCAGAAGAGTTCAATATTTTAGGGATTCCTTCTACCCAAGGGTTTTCCCCTGCATCAGCTTCACAGTGAATTCAATACTTTTGGGACTTCCTCTCACCCAAGTAATCTCAGCCTGCTTCAGTACTTTAGGGACCTCCCTGCCCAAGGATTTTCAGCCTGCAAATACTTCTCTCCTTCTGCTTCTCTCTCCTGAACTGAACTCCTGGGACTCCTTCCCACCTGCCTAATCAATCCCTGGCTTCACCTACCACCACCAATCATTCTCCTTCCATTAGCTTCCTCACACCCCAAACCAGCTGAGTTAAGCATTAGACTAATGAGACCAATGATGAGCTCCTGCACACAGGGTTTCCTAACTCTCTTTCCTGCTAGTGGCAGCCACTCTACACAACCTGCCAGCTTACACCCATGTCTTCCCTGATTGCAGCTAGGAGTCCAGTCCGGGTTCTTCATCTCCCCCTCTGGCTCCTTGCCTGCAATGCCTTCTGGGACTTGTAGTTCAGACTGAAACTGCCTTAACCCAACTATCCTGGAGGTGACTTTGAGGCATATTTTCAAAGCACTTTGGGAGGCTAAGTTCCATAGGTTTCTATGGAACTTTGGGAGGCTAAGTGCTTTGAAAATGAGCCTGTTTATCACAATATGTATACCTGAGTTTGATTTTTCCTTGCCTTTCTCAGGGCACAGACCGTAGAAATCTACCCAGCACTGTTCTTGTACTAAGTTCTGGAGCTAAGGTCGAAGCCCCTTAAAATTTACACTCCAGCCCATCCCTATCTACTCAGTCACGATCAGTGTGTAGACTGTAGAAGTCTCCCCAGCTCCCGTTTTGTTTCCCAATTACCGGCGTCGCCACCTAATCTCCGCTAAGATTCCGTAAAACCATTCCTTCTAAACAGGATTCCTTTGTGTTTATCCTACACATGTTTGAATTCCATTACCATATTCATCTCCACCACCTCCCACGGGAGGGCATTTCACATATCCACCACCCTCTCCATGAAAAAATACTTCCTGACATTAATCCTGAGTCTGCCCCCTTTCAACCTCAATTCATGTCCTCTAGTTCTACCGCCTTCCCGTCTCCAGAAAAGGTTCATATGCAGAACACGTCACCCCTGTTTCTCCTTTCCTCCAAGGTATACATGTTCAGGTCAGCAAGTCTCTCCTCGTACAGTTTGCAACGCAAATCCCATAACATTTTTGTAGCTTTTCTTTGCACCGCTTCCAGTCTTTTAACATCTTTAGCAAGATACGGCCTCCAAAACTGAACATAATACTCCAAGTGGGGCCTCACCAATGACTTGTAGACGGGCATCAACACCTCCTTTCTTCTGCTGTTTATGCCCCTCTTTATGCAGCCTAGCATCCTTCTGGCCACGGGTGTCGCCTTGTTGCATTGTTTCTTCACCTTTAGATCCTCAGACACCAACACTTCAAGGACTCTCTCCTCAGTCGAGCTTACTAATCTCGCCCATCCTATCCGGTATCTCTCTTTCGGGTTTCTGCACCCCAAGTGCATCACTTTACACTTCATGGCATTAAATATTAACTCAAGTCCACCCAAGTTTCCAATTTAAATATGAATATCCAAACACGCAGCCTCCGTGGCTGCAATTATACTACTATTTTGCCAATGCACCCGATGCCACTTAGACCCACAAACGCTCGCTCCCACACACACACACACACACGGCAGGTCTTCGACTCAGAAATTGGGATTCAGGAGTAGAACCCCTGAGGCAGCTTCTGGCGAAACAGGGACTCCCTGTCGGGTGAATTGGACTCAACTCGGTGGTGAATTGGGCTGCACAGCGCTGGACACATTGACAAGGATGAGTGGAGTGTCAGATAAGTGCTGAGGGGCTGCAACACCTGAGCTGTATAATTGAATTTTGGCATTCTGTGTCCGCTTTATATGCACAGTTTGTCACTGGGACTCTTTAATATACACTCAAATACCTCTAATTTGTGGAGTTTTTTTTTAGGCAAAATGATGGTACACCTAACCCATGCCTTATAACTGTGTATGCAGGCTGGCTAGAAGGTATTACTGAAGCCTTTTTTCTCCACCTTGAGGTGTGGGTAGGAGCATTTGTGTGTCTAAGTGGCATCAGGTGCATTGGTAAAATAGTAGTATAATTGCAGCCATGGAAACTGCATGTTTGGAGGAGTGGCCTAGTGGTTAGGGTGGTGGACTTTGGTCCTCAGGAACTGAGTTCAATTCCCACTTCAAGCACAGGCAGCTCCTTGTGACTCTGGGCAAGTCACTTAACTCTCCATTGCCCCATGTAAGCCGCATTGAGCCTGCCATGAGTGGGAAAGTGCGGGGTACAAATGTAACAAAACAAAAAAAAACTGCCAGACCCTTGACCATTCTTCTAACGTTTGGAGATCCCTTCTCATCATTTCTACTCCCTCCAGGGTATCCACTCTATTGGATATTTTCGTGTCATCCACAAAAGGCACACCTTTCCTTCCAACTCTTCAGCAATATCTCCCACAAATATATTAAACAGAATAGGCCCCAGAACCGACCCCTGAGGAACTCCGAGCAGATTCCATTTACCACCATCCTCTGCCACCTGTCAGTCAACCAGTTTCTTATCCAGTTCACCACTTTCGGTCCTAAGTTCAACCCTTTCAGCTTATTCACGAGTCTTCTGTGGGGGACCGTATCAAAGGATTTGCTGAAGTCCAAGTAGATTACATCTAGGACACTTACCTAGTGCACGTCCTTCATCCAGTTCTTTGGTCACCCAGTCACAGAAGTCAATAAAATTCATTTGGCAGGATTTTCCTTTGGTAAAGCCATGTTGCCTCGGGTCCTGTAATCCGTCGGCTTCTAGAAAGTTAATTATCCTTTCTTCCAGCAGCGACTCCATTATTTTTCCTAGCACTGACGTGAGACTTACTGGTCTGTAGTTTCCCACTTCTTCCCTGTCTCCACTTTTGTGAAGTGTTTCAGTTGTGTTGCTCCACATGAATGAACAAATAGTCCTGGAATCTTTGCAGCTTTGGAGACCGCTGAGCTCTCAGGTCCTGCCCTCAGATGTAACATTTGCATCTCACACTTTTATGTGTAGAAATCCTGGATCAAACCATGACAATATATCATTGGCAGCTAATGTGGTTTGATGATTTATTACCAAATAGAACTGCAACAGGTTTTGTTATAAGTGAACGAACCTTTTCCGGAGATGGGAGGGCAGTAGAACGAGAGGACAAGATATGAGAGTGAAGGGGGGCAGACTCAAGAAAAATGTCAGGAAGTATTTTTTCATGGAGAGAGTGGTAGATACTTGGAATGCCCTCCCGCGGGAGGTGGTGGAGAGGAAAACGGTAGCGGAATTCAAGCATGCGTGGGATAAACATAAAGGAATCCTGGGCAGAAGGAATGGATCCTCAGAAGCTTAGCCGAGATTGGAAGGCGGGGCTGGTGTTTGGGTGGTGGGGCTAGTTCTGGGCAAGACTTCTACAGTCTGTGTCCTGAAAATGGCAGATACAAATCAAGGTAAGGTATACACAAGAAGTAGCACATATGAGTTTATCTTGTTGGGCAGACTAGATGGACCATGCAGGTCTTTTTCTGCTGTCATCTACTATGTTACTATGTTATAAGTGAACATAGATGACTTTCTATCAGCTCTTCAGGACGTACTCGCTGTGCTTGACTATCCTAACTCATTAGCATTCTGGAAATTGAACTTGATTGACAACAGCTGGAAAGAAGAAGCAATAACTGAGCCCATTGAAAAACTGAGAGGAAATGTAGTGACACTGAGGATTTCTGAATATGGAACTGTGGAAAAACCCAAGATGGAAGAGTAATTGAAGAGGTGAGTCCAAAACCTGTTAAGTATGAAAAGCTGTTTTCTGGATAAATTCAAGTATTTATTTTCCTCTTCAATCTGTTCAAAATTCTGCTGCAAGACTAATATTCCACTATTGTGTCACTTCACTGGCTCCCTATCCGTTTCCACATACAGTTCAAACTCCTCTTATTGACTTATAAGTGCATTCACTCTGCAGCTCTTCAGTACCTCTCCACTCTCATCTCTCCCTACACTCCTCCCCGGGAACTCTGTTCACTGGGTAAATCTCTCTTATCTGCACCCTTCTCCTCCACCGCTAACTCCAGACTCCGTTCCTTTTATCTTGCTGCACCATATGCCTGGAATAGATTTCTTGAGCCGGTATGTCAAGCTCCATCTCTGGCCGTCTTCAAATCTAAGATAAAAGCCCACCTTTTTGATGCTGCTTTTAACTCCTAACCCTTATTCACTTGTTCTGAACCCTTATGTTATCATCCTCACTTTAATATTCCCTTATCTCTTATTTGTCCTGTTTGTCTGTCCTAATTAGATTGTAAGCTCTGTCGAGCAAGGACTGTCTCTTCATGTTCAAGTGTACAGTGCTGCATACGTCTAGTAGCGCTATAGAAATGATAAGTAGTAGTAGTAGTTATTTTCAAGAATTCTACCCAACATAAGAAAATGTTTTCACTGAATGCCTTTTAGTGCAAATTTCACACATGCTATGGCTATCTATGAGGGCAATCTGTTTCTGGTGTGAACTCATTTTTGAAACAAAATGTACTTAACAGGTTTTGGAACTCACCTCTTCAATTCCTTATCACCAGGTGTCTCCAGTCAGAGTCACTTTCTTTCTATCACATAAGTTAACAATGGCTTCCCAACGGCAGCAGGAAGCCCTCTATCACATCACTAGGAATAGTGCAAAGAAGATTTCATGGAGGCCAAGGAGCTCATTTTCAAAAGAGAAAAACGTCCAAAAAGTGGCATAAATCTGCATTTGGACGTTTTTCTCAGAAAAAAGTCCAAATTGGTATTTTCAAAATCAATTTTTAGATGTTTTTCTATGAAGTCCGTCAAAAGTGTATTCAAATCAGAAGGGGGCATGTCAGGGGTGTGTTTTTCAGCCATAATGGAACAAAACAAAACCATCCAGGACTAAAACTAAGATGTTTTGAGCTAGACCTGTTTTTATAACGAATAAAGCACAAAATGGTGCCCTAAATGACCAGATGACCACTAGAGGGAATCAGGGGTGACCCCCCAATACCCCTCCAGTGGTCACTGACCCCCCCTCCCACACCCAAAAATGTGAATACATATATGATTTAGCAACCTCCATAACAGCCTCAGATGTCAGAGCCAGGTCTATTAGAGCAGCATGCAGGTCCCAGGAGTAGTGTAGTGGTCAGTGCAGTGCACCTTGGCATGGGAGACTCTGGTCCCTATCTCCCTCTACCTGTTACATTTGTGGTGGAAATTGTGAGCCCTCCAAAACTCACCAGAAACCCACTGTACCCACATATAGATGCCCCCTCCACCCATAAGGGCTATTGTGTTCAGCTGTGGGTAATGGGTTTTTTTTTTGGGGGGGGGGGCTCAGCAGATAAGATAAGGGAGAAATTGTGAGATGTGTACCTGGGAGCTTGTTTTTGAAGTCCACTTCAGTGCCCCCTAGGGTGTCCCATTTATCTCCTGGGATGTCCGGGACACCAGTCTACTAAAAATGCTGACCCCTCCTACATCTCAATGACTTGATTTTCTACGTTTTTCACTTTGACATTTTTTTTTAATGGACCAAAAAAAAAAAACATCTAAAGCACAAAACTTTGTTAGAAACAGTATTTTCGAAAACAAAAGATAGATGTTTTTCTTTTTGGAAAATGAACTTCTTTCTTATTCAGATTTTGGACTTTTTTTTGCAAAACTTCTAAAATCGGACTTAGTCATCATATCGAAAATGCTCCGCCACATCTACTAGCTCTCTAATGCTGTTCAAGTTTACGGTTTTGCATGGGGATGACAAACACTTGCATGAGCAGAAAACACTTCATCCATGACTGCAGTGAATCCATCCTGCAGCTTCTTTATGTTTCTTTATCAGGTTCCTGATGTATTGCATTTCTGTGGTCCACATATTACTTACAAGTACTATCTCTGGGCTCACAATCTAAGTTTTGTACCAGGGGCAATGGAGAGTTAAGTGACTTGGCCAGGGTCACAAAGGACCTGCAGTGAGTATCGAACCCTGTTTCCCTGGTTCTCAGCCTACTGAACTAACCATGAGAGCTAGTGCAAGGAAAGACTGCCACAGAAATATTCAGAGAAAACTGGAATGTTTCTGGCATATTCTTGAATTAACAAAGAAACAAAAAATCCAGGGTCCTCTAAGCATTACTGCAAGGCTGAAGGGAAAAAGCAGGAAGTGCCTGAATCAAACCAATAAGCTGTAAGGACTGGGCTCTGTGATAGTACTTACATAAGCCTTTACTGATCCAAGTGCTTTTCCTATCTGAGAGGTTCTTGAAGATATTCTTGACAAAATCCTCAAATGTTACTGTCGCTAGAGCATTGATACTGGCAGCTACAGTGCTGAAACACATAAATGTGAGTGATGCAAAACAAGAAGTTTGAGATATTGTCCACTCTCAAAATAACCAGATTTCTTACAGCACAAATATATGTGGAGGGGCATTTCCACCCAAAGTGGTTTACATATTACTTACAGGTACTTTCTCTGTCCCCAGTAGGCTCAAAATCTAAGTTTTTGTCCCAGGGCAATTGAGAGTTAAGTGGCATTCAAATTGGCAGTCCAAAGTTTAATATTAGGGCAACTTGATTACTGTAATATCATTTATCTGGGTTGTCCAAAATTTCTTATTAAAAATTACAGTTAATACAAAACACCACAGCCAGATTAATATTCTCCGCACGTTAGAAAGTGTGCTACTCCTCTACTGATATGCTTATACTGGTTACTGATAAAGGGAGGGCCTTTTTAATGTACCAAGGTTTGGGTGTTTCATTAAGGTGTGCAATCAAGTCCTTTCAAACAAACACATAAATAAATAAATGCTTTGAACTTTCTGCATTTTTATATATTCATTCAGCTTATGTTTAATTTCTGTGACTGCAAGTGGGCTAGTACAGCAGTGTCTGTGTGGATGACTAGACAAACCCTTGGTTTTCACTCCTAGACCTTGAGAACTGTCAAGAGATCAGGTTTTCAAGATGTCCCTAATGAATATGCATGAGAGAGATTTGCATGCTTACCACTTCCCATTGTATGCAAATCTATCTCATGCATATTCAATTCATATAATACTGACAACTATTCAAGTACAAAATCCCTTAATTAAATTTCAATAAATAAAATAAATTAAAATTCTATTAAACTCCTAATATATGCCCATCCACTCACACTCTTACAGACAAAACACATCCTTCTCTCACACACTCACCTCTCATACAAAATCACCAATCATTAACCTTCTCATCAATATAATATATTGTGTGACCAGGGGCCAACTAAATATACATAGCGTTGCATTCAGATTAACGTAGTTCAACTTTTGCTGCTATTACCTAAGTCAGATGTATAGCTCCAAGTATATTAGTTCATCTTTGCTGCTATTGCTTCAAACAAATGTTTAAAGAGTGAGCGGCTGCACCAAACCGCCCACCCACATTGTTAATTAGAAAATAACTTTCAACAGTTGAAAAGATCTTTCCAAAACAGACAATATGATGAACTTGATCACCATCAGCGTTACACATGAGAGACTTCCAAACCGTTGTATCTCAGCAACTTCTCCTTCAGCATTGAACCCTTGGCACCCACACAGTCACACTCCAAGTCTGCCTATGAGATCCTTTGTCAGCAGTAATACTTCATCCAATACTTTGGAACCAATTTTTCTGGAAAGACGCTAGTGTTGGTAATGACCCTACACAAATTCTGTTTCGCTTGTATGAGCGTCATCAGGGGTCGGCCATACACGGGTCGCTGGGAACTCACACTATTGATGAGAAGGTTAATGATTGGTGATTTTGTATGAGAGGTGAAAGTGTGTGAGAGATGGATGTGTTTTGTATGTAAGCGTGTGAGTGGATGGGCATATATCAGGAGTTTAATAGAATTTTAATTTATTTTTGTTTATTGAAATTTAATAAAGGAATTTTGTACTTGAATAGTTGTCAGTATTATATGCATTGTTGCTTAAATACAACTATATTGTAAAATATTCACCCATTGTGTGTAAAATAAGTATTCCATTGGAAAATCCTGAAACTCTAACCTATTAGTGGTCCCTGAGGACTGGGAGTGAATACCAAAGAGATAAACCCTATATTCACTATCTTCTTCATTATTGTCTAGGCAACATTTTTTCTGGTGAATTTTGGGTTGCATTTCTATAAATTGAGAAAATTCTTCCTTCATTTGTCCATGTGCTTACTGATAAATTAGAAAATATAGAGCATAAGAAATACATTTGATTTCCTGACATCTGCCACCAGATGGCCTTCCAGTCACATATTGCATTCCTTCCATATTCTAACCTTGAATACTTGCAAGGAAAGCTGAAATGCATTCCTTATGAACATCTTAAAAATAAAGGAATACTAGCATAGCAGATGAAGGTAGAAACAGAAAATCCAGCCTTCCTTCCCCCTCCTCCTCCCTAGTTTTCTCAGTTGCTTTTTTCAGATTTTGAAGGACACAGTCCAGCTGATCAATGCACCACAGATCCATCAGAAAGATCACAGTGCTTATCCAGGGCAGACTTTTTGTCTTCCTTCTTTGTATTCCACCATCTTAGAGCACACAAGATCCCCACTTTCTCCTGTAACCCCCACCTTTCCCACATCTGAGCAGAACACATCCGTAAATCTAACCAGCCAGCAATGCTAATGTTGATGTTGCATGAACATCCAGAGCCTGCCTAGCAGATCTAGTTACATGAGCATCCATATTGATGCTAGGACTTTAATCGGTCAATATAGAGTCATCAGTAGTCAGCGGTTTTTTAAATGCTGACTATTTCTAGCTAATTTAACCTTGGATATTCTATGTCAGGCCATGTGCAGGCATTGACATTGAGAATTCAGGTCTGGCTGGACAGCAAATGGCTGCCAAACTTTATGTGGGTCAAGGCTGAATATCAATCAAGACCCACATAAGTTTCATCCACATATCCCAAAGCATATCCCCAGCAATTAACAGGGAGGCTTTGCCGTTACCACACTTGAATAATTGCAACTAACGCACAGTAACTGCAAAATTTTAATGCACATTAGTAAAAGGACCCCCAACTACATTTTCATTCAATTTGTTCTCATTCAAACTTCTTACATTTTTATTTCTAAATTTCTTTGTTTGCCTAAAGAAGAAACACAATTTAATTATGTGTAAGCTTTTTGCCCAGCCTGGGGAAGAACCAGTAACTACACTTACTTCTGGCTCTTCAGCTCCTGCTCTTTGTTTCTGGGGCTGTAACTGACAGATTTACAACCAGCCAGCTCAGTTCCAATGAATTATGTAAAGGCTGAAGCTAGGCTGTGGAAAGTGATTTTCCATTTCTACAACTGGTCACTAATGGAGCCTTGAAGACCTCTGTACTTCCATGTTTGGCATCATACTGCAATTCTTGAGAAATGATTTGGTGAAAATGAATTCCAAACTAAAGATTCTACCCACTTGGAAATGTTTTGTGGGGCTGTTGGGAGGTGTGTGTGTGTGTGAGGAGGGGGTTCCAGACTTTCCTTTTTGTTTATGTCAGTACAAATGTTCATAGTAGTTATTACATCACTTTGCAGATGAATAAAACCTAAGAACAGCAAACTCAGGGTGGAAGAAAGCCAAGTCCAAGTGACCAGCCCAAGCACAGAGATAAGAGCTCCAAACAAAGTTTATTGGGACCCAATAAACTTTGTTTGGAGCTCTTATCTCTGTGTTTGGGCTGGTCACTTGGACTTGGCTTTCTTCCACCCTGAGTTTGCTTTGCTTGCGTTATTGTGGAAGGAGTGGACCCCCCCCCCCTTTTTTTTTTCTTCTTTAAAACCTAAGAACAGACATTTTAACGTCCATAATAGTATCTGTTTTTAAGCAATGAACTGTTCCAATTATCACATTCCAGTAGAATACATCAAAATGAAACAGATGCAGCACCATTCACAGAAGAGGATGTTTGTGAGGGACTTGCAGGGGTAAAGCAGACACATGTTTGGGTTGGATGGAAAACATCCCAGGATATTAAAGGAGCTCAGAAAGATTCTGGTGGGTTCCCTAAAGGATATGTTTAATAGACCTCTGGAGACAGGAGAGGTTCTAGTTAATTAGAGAAAGGCAGATGTGGTCCCTCCTCACAAAAGTGGCAACAAAGAAAAGGAAAGCAACAAGCTAGTAAGTCTCACCTCAGTGGTGTGAAAAGTAATGGAGGTGCTACTGACGGAAAGGATAGTATTTTTTTTTACAGTCCAGTGGGTTACAAGATCCAAAGCAATATGGTTTCACCAGTTGCAGATCATGCCAAATGAATCCGATTGGCTTACTTAAGTGTATAACTAGAAACCTAGATAATGAGTATGCAGAGAATGTGGTGTACTTGGATTTCAGCAAAGCCTTTGATACAGTTCCTCATAGGAGCAGGTGTGTAGCCAGACCTTGTGGTGGGAGGGGGCCAGAGCCTGAGGTGGGGGGCACATTTTAATCTGCCGCCCCACCGCCACCTCCCTCCCCGCTACCCTGCCGCTCCCCACCCACTGCTGCAGCAAATACCTTGGCTGGTAGGGGGTCCTCAACCCCTGTCATCTGAAACCTTCTCCACACGTTGCCTGCCCTGCTCTCTCTTCCTCCTCAAGTCCTGCACGCTCCTTTAAGTGAAAATGAGCATGCTCAATTTCACTAAAAGGAGCATGCTGAACATGAGGGGGAAGAGAGAGCTGGGCAGGCAACGCAGCGGTGCCAGAGACTGGCGCTGGACAAGGCTTCAGCTGGCGGGGGTTGGGTGACCCCCCCACCAGCAAAACTAGGGGCCCAGAGGAAATTTGGGGAGGCCCTGAGGAAATTTGGAGGGGCTCAAGCCCCCGTGGCCCCATGTAGCTACGCCATTGTATAGGAGGCCTAGAAACAAAGTGACCAGTCTGGGGAGAGTTCTAAGATGGTTAACTGGATAAAACATTGATTGGCTGACAGACTAGAGTGGGTAGTAGTAAATGGCATTTATTTGGAAGAAAGAAAGGTGAGTATTGAAATGTCTCAAGAGTCAGTCCTAGGGTTGATTTTGTTCAACATCTTTGCGAGTGATAATTCAGAAGAGTTGGAAGGAAAATTTGCCTTTTTGCAGATGACATTAAGATCTATAGTAGAATGGATGCCCCAGAGGGAATAGGCAAAATAAAAAATGATCCACAAAAAGTTGAAGTCTAGTTGGATACTTGGTAGTTAGCCTTTAATGCAAAGAAGTGCAGAAAGATGCACTTGGGTGTATTCAGTAGGAGGAAAGAAGCTGATGAGCATGGACCAGGAGCAAGACCTTGGGGTGATAGTGTCTGATGATTTCAAGGCAGCGAAACAATGGGACAAGGTGATAGCTACAGACAGAAGGGGCAAATTGAGCAGAAAGCAGGAAGTCATAATGTTTCTATACAAAGACACTGGTGAGGCCTCACTTAGAGGTCCTTTAACAAAGGCGGTCTAGCATTTTTAGTATGTGCTAAAAATAAGCACGCGCTAAATGTTAGAGACGCCCATATATTTCTTTGAATGTCTCTAGCATTTAATGCATGCTAATCATTAACAGGCACTAAAAACGCTAGTGCGCCTTTGTAAAAGACCCCGTTAGAGTCCTGTGTTCAAATTCGTATGCTGTATCTCACTAAGGACATGTGAAGGGCAATTCTGCCTAACTAAACCTGAAAAAAATGCACGAGGCCCCTTGTTTATGTATCTGTTGCACATGTAAATGTCTGGAATATGAACACTTAAGCAGGTGTGTGTGCCATACATCATATTTCTCTGCCTTCATTTACTGTGTTACTATACTGTGCTACTCAAAAAAAATCTTTAAAACCAACTGTTATCTTCCTGTCTTCCATCAGGGATGACAAAGGGTGCTGCATTTGCATCACAACAAATATCAGATGAGTGCTAGCATAAGCATTTGACACATTTTCATATCACCGAGAAAAGAATACAGAATTATACACTGAACA
Source organism: Microcaecilia unicolor (assembly GCF_901765095.1). Taxonomy (NCBI): domain Eukaryota; kingdom Metazoa; phylum Chordata; class Amphibia; order Gymnophiona; family Siphonopidae; genus Microcaecilia; species Microcaecilia unicolor. The sequence continues at coordinate 144,973,815 of NC_044034.1, read as the reverse complement.
ATATTGGATTACTAATACACAGTACAGAAAGCCATACCTCAGGGTTCCACTGAATGCACAAGCCACAAACAATCCAGGGAGCCCTGACATTGTCGAAAAAATGTCCATGACAAAATAAGGCATCAGCTGTGGAAAAAGCAAAATATATTCTGTGACTTACCAATATTTATAGAGATAAATCAATGAAAAACTAGAAGCTGATATACTGAGTTGCATGAGGCTTCATATGTTAAGACTTGCAAAAATGTTGGCAAATATACAAAAATTACCCATTGTTGGTTGCAAACGGCCGAAACACAGGATTGGGATTGGGATTCTTAATGTGATTCTCCTGACGCAGCTCTTAGCAAAACAGGGGGGGGGGGGCTCCCTGCCGGCATCTGGGAGTGCTATAATTGGCGAAGGGCTGGATTGAAAGACTGAGAAGAACGCGAGAGTTGGAAGTATTACCGTGGAGTGTTCTATTCCGCTGACCTACCTGTACCGCCTTTGGCCTTTCTTTTTGAATGGTAGTGGACTGTATTGACATTGGGACCAAGAGAGATAACGTTCCTACACTGTGACGTAGGCGTTTTTTTCCTATGATGGTGAGCTGTGCCTACACCTTAAAAGCATTGTAGGTGGAGGTCAGTTTACTGAGGTTTTTTTCTCCACGTATAGGTGTGTAGTGAATTGTTGTGGGGTCCCGGTGCCTTGAAACCCACCAATACAATTTTTTGAGATTTTCTTATAATTAAATATACTAAAATGCCAGCAGTGTTTCATGATTTAATGTGCTACACTCCTTTTACAAAAAATGGCTATTTTTATCATCCAAATCTATCCCTGGGGAACAGGTGGTTCCCTTATACTCCTGTCCTTTTTCAGAATATCAATTTGGGGTAAGACTGGGGACCAGGAAGGGGAAATGGGACACTGTTACGTTAAAATTTTAAAAAGGGGAGGAGGAATCAGAATATGGCCTTTTTTTTTAACTTTTAGCGCTGGCATAGAACTGGGATATGGATGTGAGACTTGACGCCCTCAGAGGAGGAATATCTAATACTGGGCTAGTGACCTCTTTAAAGTGCATAAAAGATCCACTTGTGGGTATGCAAGGAAATTATCCTGTGATGTTTACCTACAGGATGTAGAGAAAGCAGGAAATCATTTATATCATATAGCTAAATACCACAAAAACAGTGACCAGTCCAAAAATTGGTTCTGAGTTAGTATATCAATCTCATGGAGGGGCATTTTTGATATGACATCTAAGTCCAATTTTGGACGTTTTGCACAAGACGTCTAAAATCTGAATAAGAAAGAAGGTCATTTTTGAAAAAGAAAAACATCTATCTTTTCTTTTTGGAAGGTAATGTTTCAAACAATGTTTTGTGCTTTAGACGTTTTGATTTTTGGTTCATTTTTTTTTTTTAATGAATACGTGCAAAACGTAGAGATTCATGCCATTGGGATGTAGAGGGATCCAGCATTTTTAGTAGACTGGGACCCCAGATATCCCAGGAGAGCAATGGGGCACCCTAGAGGGCAATTCTGAGCACTTCATAAAAATGCTCCCAGGTACACATCTCACCTTTTCTCCCTTATCTAGTCCCCTGAGCTCTCTAAAACCCACCCAAAACCTACTGCCCCCCACTGTACACCATTACAATAGCCTTTATGGGTAAGGGGTACAGTAGGGTTTTGTTGAGTTTGGGAGGGGGGTCACAGTTTCCACCACAAGTGTGACAGGGAGTGAAAGATAGGGACCCAAATTCCCCACTTCATAGTACACTGCACCGACCACTACACTACTCCAGGGACCTGCATGCTGTTATAATAGACCTGCCTTTACTTCTAAGGCTGTCAGAGGCTGGCAATGTAAATCATAATTTTATTTACATTTTTGGGGAGTGGGAGGGGGTCAGTGACCACTAGTGAGGTATTGGGGATCACCCTTGAGAACACTGGTGGGGTATTGGGGGATCACCCATGATTCCCTCCAGTGGGCATCTGGTCATTCATGGCACTTTTTGTGCCTTATTCTTTCTGAAAACAGGTCTAGACCAAAATGTCTTAGTTTTAGTCCTGTTTTGTTCCATTAGGGCTGTAAAATGTCCAAGTGTTAGGCATGCCTTAATCCTGCCTTTGAAATGCCCCCGACATGCCTCCTTGTGATTTGGACACACTGCAGACAAATTGCATAGATAAACGTCTGCAAAATAGGTTTCGAAAATACCAATTTAGACGTTTTTAGAAGAAGAACTTCCAAATGGTGCTTTATGACACTTTTTGGACATTTTTTCTCTCCTTATGGGTCCTTTTACTAAGGTGTGTTGAAAAATGCGGTAGTTTTGGGCGTGCGCAGAATTATTTTTTAGCGCACCTACAAAAAATGCCTTTTTTTCTGCTGAAAACAGACGTGCAGGAAAATGAAAATTGCCACGTGTCCATTTTGGGTCTGAGCCATTGGCCTAGCAGTAACAGATCATGAGTCATAGATCCCACATTAATGAATTCACTAGGGGGTTTCCTCATGGTTGTGTACAGTCTTCCCTTTCTGGAGATATGACTATGATTAACCCTTCCTCCTCAGCCACCAGTCAAGCTAGACAATTGATCTTTTCTTGTGAGCACTGAGCAAGCGAAGGTATACCCAAGGAATACAAACCAAGCCTCACTTATGATTCATGCCTCTCATGGTTTGCAAACATAGTATACATGCAACCGTCAAGCCATTAACATTTTATGGTTTACTTCATTCAGTTTTTGTGTATTTTAAAAGTGCTGCATTCATTTTACAGTTCCAGTATTATACTTGGCACTAACTTCAGTCATGAATAATTATGCTTATGAATATGCATATTTTAGATCATTTAGAGGATTGAAAAGCTACAGCTAAGTTGCCTTTAACAATTCGATCAAGAAGAGTATTTCCATTTTTTTTAATAGCACTTTTGTACCTGATCAGGGGCTGAAATGAAACCAGCTGTCCAAGGATCACAGTTTCTATAATGCGAGTACATAATCAGGCCCGAAAAGACTGCACACAGCAAGATCACCCAGAGTCCAATTAAATTTAAATAAAGTGCCCTTTAAAGAAAGAGAGAGAGAGAGAGTCATTACTGTTAATGGCCAGAGACCCAACTGATATCTCATCTGTAAGATTTGCATCATCCATTTTTCAGTATTTCCTAAAAGAATGTCAGAACACATCAAAAGATCCTATTAAAGAAAATCTGTATGTTATACTGACCATGTAGAAAATCCAAATCAGAGCCAAATGTTCAAGATATGAATGCACACACATTCTGAACAATGAGAATCATTCACGTCTGGATCTTATTTCATTGAATCCACACCGGTCAGCAGGTATAACTCTGATAACTCTTTCTGTTACAATGTATCAAAGTCAGGAACACTCCTCTATGTGTCAGTCTGCAGATGTTGTGCATACAGCGGACGACTTTGAGCATTTGCAGGGTGTGGAAGGAACCCCGGGGACCTGCGGAGGCTCCACTCTCCTCCAGTATCAGCTACAGAGGAAAACGGCTTTACCAAAACTCAAATGCACACAGCTCCAGTGGATTCTAAATTTGTCTACACGTTTCTGAATCACTCATAAATTCAATCCCAGTGCAAAACTCTTAGTCTTTTCGTGATGCCCAATATCATTTTGTAAAATACCATTGCAGAAATTCAATAAGCTGACTCCTAGAGGCGGTCAAAAACAGGACCCCACCAACATTTTGCCAAATAACCCAAAACATCCTACTGCAACAGAAACTTCTGCCTGAAATTCAAGACATTTCAGGAGGATGGAGCTCCTGCGCATCAAGCTCACAAAACAGTTCAACTCTTCATGAAACACCAGAATTCATTGAGTCAAGAGCTCAGAGGCGTCAAAGTCTTCGTGAATGTGTCAAGGTTGAAGGAGGACACTTTGAACACAAATTATGAATTAACTAAGAAAACAAATCCCCCATTATACTAATATATTTTCAAAGGTCATACTCATCGTTCCTTTTACTAAGGTATGCTAATGGATTTAACGCTTGCTAATGATTAGTGTGGGCATCTTATTTAATGCACGCTAATTATTAGCACACACTAAGGGCACTGTTTACTAAGCCATGCTAACATTTTTAGTGCATGCTAAAAATTAACACACGCTAACATAACACTAGAAACACCCATAGGAATATATGGGTGTCTCTAGCATTAGCGCATGATAAAAACGCAAGCACGCCTTAGCAAACAGGGCCCTAAATCTATTAGTGCACCTTAGTAAAAGGACCCCCAAGTGTTAAAACAATTGCAAAATATTTTGGATCCCATTTTTTCCAGATGCTATGTATAAGGTAGCGACTAAATGCTACAGTACCTAACCGCAAGGGTTGTTCAAGTGGGCAGAGCATGGGCGGGTTTCCCAGTTACAGGAGAACTTTCAAGAATGCTACAAATTATGCGCGCTAGCATTTTCAGTGTGCTCTAATATTTAGGGTGTGCTAAATGTTAGCGACGTCCATAGGAATATATGGACATCGCTTACTTTTAGCGCACCCTATTAGCACATGCTAAAAACATTAGCGTGCCTTAGTAAAAGAGCACTTCAGTTTACGCCTGCCAATGGCATAGCATAAGAGGGCATGATTAAACATGGGCACCAATGCCACCCTGGTATTTTACAACAGAACCTTGGTGGCAGGATCCATTAAAGAATTGGTGCCTGGCGCATGACATTGGGGCAACCTAAAATGAGGCCTCAGTTTATAGAATTGCCCCGCATTTAGGGGCCCTTATACCACACTGCAGTAAAAAGTGGCCTTAGTGTGTGCTTACGGAGGTTATTCCTACGCACTAAAAGGCCTTTTTTACCGTGTAGGTAAAATGGTCAGTTTTTCAATTTTCTGCATTAATGGCCATGTGCTAATTTTCCTATTAGTGCGCGGGCCTCTATTTTGTAGGTGACAAGAGATCACTTGCTAACCATGCACTAATAAGTTACTGCGCTAACTGATTACTGCAGAGCACACACACTCTCCTCCACTAGACCAGCCCCCAGTGCTAAAAAATATATTTTATTCTTTAGCACATGGGTAGCATAGTCTGATACCAAATTTACTGTGTGATGCCTGAGCGCACCCCACAGTAAGGCATTTTTAGCTGCAGTAAGAACGAGTTAGTGCTTACTGCAGCTTAGTAAAAGGACCCTTTAAGATTAAAGGAATCTCCCACCTAAATCTGTGGCTTTCTGGATCCCCACCAAGGGTGCCTTTGATCCCTGTTAGTCTAACAGCCCTCACCTCTCCCCCCAGCAACAGCTCAGGGCATATATGTTGAGATTTGAATGTTAGGTGGCTACACAGACAAACAGACAGATCGACAGATAGACACATTTCTCCTCACTGGGACTGGAAAGCTGAGCTAAATGACTTTTTGATGAGATCACTTCTTGGCTTTGGGTCCTGCTTCTGTTTCCTGTTTCTGATTTGTGCTGTGTAGAGTATTTCACAGAAGCAAATACAGCTGAAAGAGTGACTATAGATTCAGAGGGATGACAGGTTTGATGAAGCATGCTGCCAGAGTTGGATTTTAAAACTGTAGCTGCTTCTTTTGCACTAAATTATACAGAATAAGAAATAAGATTTTGTGGAAAGTCACCTTAAAGGATGGCTAATTTGTGGCATGCCATGTCAGCTTTCTTTACTGGTTAAATACTGTTTTATACCTCATTTTATAGGAAGGTGCTTATCTTATAGAATACAAAATGGCTCTTCCTATATAATAATTCTCACCTCCAACAGGATGTGCCTGGGACCGTGCCTGCCAGAAGTGGTCTGCTAGGCAGGCACGCACTGACCTCAGTGACATCAGTGACAGACAATTTGGCAAAGCAAAACAATCTGAGTGCTGGCCATTAGGACACAGGGTTGATAGGAGAGTTTTAAAAGACTGAAGGAACGGAAAGTGTTAAATGGGGGGAGGGGGAGTTCTGAACGACTGAAAGACATGAACATTTGGGAAAGGAAAACAATCTGAATGCTGGCCATTAGGACACAGGGTAGATAGGAGAGTTTTAAAAGACTGAAGGCAACGAAAGTGTTAAACTGGAGAAGGGGGGGGGGGGTAAGTTGTGGATGACTGAAAGACATGCAAATTTGGGACAGGAAAACAATCTCAATGCTGGCCATTAGCACACAGGGTACATAGGAGAGTTTTAAAAGACTGAAGGAACCAAAAGTGTTCAGGAGGGGGGGGCAAGTTCTTAATGAATGAAAGAAATGAAAATTTATGAGAGGAACACAATCTGAATGCCGGGCATTTGTACACAGGGTAGATAGGACACTTTTTTTTTTAAATGAAGGACGTGAAAGTATTACATCTTGGGGGAGGGGTGAAGAGGAAAGCGGTGGGGTATCCGGATATTGGGCGTTAGGGCCACAGGGGTACATAGACTTTTGAAAGCCTTAAGGAACCCAAAGTGCGGGAAGGAGGAGGAAAAGGAGGGGAGGGAACGGGGTGAGGGGCATTAGGAACAGGGGAGGGGGCCCTCTCACACACTCTCATTCTCACACACACACTGTCACACAGACAGTCTCACTCTGTCACACACCCGCACATTCACTCTGGCTCTCTCTCTCAAATATACACACTCCCAGGAAAACCTTGCTAGCGCCCATTTCATTCGTTCCAGAAACGGGCCTTTTTTACTAGTATTGAATAAAGGCTTTTGTAAAATAGGCTCCCAGATCCAGTCCAACAGCACACAGATACCAACACAAACACTTGCACCTGCTCTGAGGCTGGTGAAAATGTAAGCAAGTCCTCTGTGTGTGTGTATTTTATAAAATATTCATGTACTAGTCAGCCCTGCCTTCACTCCACCCATACTAACCCCTGGGAACATCTCTCCATAGAGGGGCTACAGTTGCCTAAACACCAAGATGATGCATGCTAAAAGTGAATTCTACATCAGCAATTATGCACCCATGCCCCTCCCATGTCCATACCCCTCTTGCAGTTATGCACTATAGAATTTGCACAGTAAGGTTGTAGAGCACTAAGTGTATTGTAGTCAGTCTTTATGTCAACAACTTACAGTTTAGCATGTAGTTCTGACTTGCAGGAAATACATCTCTGTATTGTGGACTGATTGACCCCATAGACTCCCAACCAGGTAAACGTCCCTCCAACTGCAATTGTCCAAAATGTGTGTCTCCTCAGAGGGTCAGGATCAAAGCTTGAACGAAATACAGTAACTCATCAGTTATGGCATTTTACCTGTGAAAACACTAATATTTATATATTTTATTGTTTTAATTGAACTTGTTAATGGTTTTAACCAAAAATGCTCAAAGTTGCTCATATTGCTTACACCATAGTTAATATACATGTAAATCATTATAACATCAAAACCTAATTAAACAATACAAGCCAATAAAAATCTCCCACATGTACCAAAAAAAAACTTTCAGCAACTTTCTAAACAAAGTCAGAAAACCAGTGTGAGGAGTATCAGCCGGAAAAGGCACCTTTCAGTAAATAATGATATTTCATTAAACATTCCCCCCCCCCCCCCCCCCCCGATTCTCTAAACGACACAAACAATTTCATGTACAAATTTACATGTCTGATTTGTGCATTCAATTTAATAGAATAATGAGCCAATTAGTGCCAATCATTGACTTTTTAACAAGCATTTATTGGCACTAATTTGATTTAATTGGGACCAACGCATGTAAAGTTAGGCACAGTATAAAAAGGGGGCGTGGTTTCAAGTTATGTGCATTATTATAGAATAATGGTGCTCCACCTGAGAATTTAGGCGCAGGCATTTGTACCACATTTTCATTGGTGCAAATGGCCATGCCTAAATCTACGCATGACTTTCCGCTTAAGCATGTATTCTATAAACAATGCAAAACTTTAGGTGTCATCTTTAGAATACCGTTTAAGTGGGTATCGTTTGGTGCCAATTATTTATTTATTTATTTATTTGTTGTCTTTGTATCCCACATTTTCCACCCATTTGCAGGCTCAATGTGGCTTACAAAATTCTATCATGGCATTCGCCATTCAAGAGTAAAGAAACAATACGTATTACATAAAGAGCAAGTATAACGTAATAGATTTAAGCACTTCGGTATATAAGGAAACAGTCCAAATATCAGGTGAGTAGTGATGCGATAGAGTTCCTATTATTAATTATTATGGTATGCCTTGTTGAAAAGAAAAGTCTTTAGTGATTTTCGAAAGTTTAAGTCGTAAATAGTTTTCAGGTTAAGTGGCAATGCATTCCACAGCTGCGTGCTCATGTTGGAAAAGCTGGACGCATGTGGTAATCTGTATTTTAGACCCTTACAGCTGGGGAAGTGAAGATTTAGGAATGTTCGTGCTGATCTTTTATCATTTCTAAGAGGCAAGTCAATAAGGTCTGACATGTAGGCTGGAGCATCTCCATGAAAGATTTTATGAATCAGCTTGCAGACCTTGAACACAGTACGTTCTCTAACTGGAAGCCAGTGTAGCCTTTCTCTTAGGGGTTTAGCACTTTCGCACTTTAGGCACCATATATAGAATCTAGCCCTATATTTCAAGCAGAATGGTCTGTCTCAATCTGACCTATATCTTGAGGCAATTTTCAAAAGGACTTGCATGGTTGATTGTATTTATTTATTTAGGGGTCTTTTTACTAAGCTATATTAGGAACTACCATGCACCTAGCGGCCCTTTTACAAAGCTTCAGTAAGCCCAAGGCAGGCTTACCACATGCTAACCTGGAATGACCATCGACCCAACACAGCCACCGGTGGTAGTTCTGCCTCCAGTGCGCCCCATTTCCAGTGTGCCACGCGCTGCCCATTACTGCCGAGTTACCATGGGAGCCCTTACTGCCAGCACAGCTTTCCCTAATGTGGCTGTGCCGCATGAACTTTATCTCACCACAACATCACATTGTATTTGTTCACACCAGAGTCAGAAAACGCATTAAGCCTGCAAATAGGTGGGAAAATGTGGGATACAAACGTAACAAATAAATAAAAAGACTCCTTAATACAGTAAAAAAAAAAACTGGCCTAACATGGTAAATATGTTTTGGGAATTATCTTTTGAGGGTGCATATAAGGGGAGGAGATTGGGTGTTCTTGTGCTATCTACATTATCACATGCTACCCAGTTAGTGCACGGAAAACTCAGGAGCCTTTACCACCTACAAAATTAGCATTGGTAAATGCTGCTGCAGTCATTTTTTTAAATGGCAGTTCGCTAATGGCAACATTAGCACGTGGCGATTAATGGGAAGAATTGAAAAAAGGGATTTTTATGGCTGTGGTAAAAATGGCCTTAGTGTAAAGGAAAGGCCCATGTAATGGCACACTAGGGCCTTTAGTAAAAAGGAACCTTTAGTTAGTTATTTGTTGAGATGTATTAACCCCTTTATGAAGAGATTCACCTGACTTGGATTGGAGTTCTCAAACATATTGCTGGGTTTGAATTATTGTTATGAAAAACTGAATAAAGATTAAATTACAAAAAAAAAAGAAGAAGATGAAAGAAAAGGAGAGAATAGCTAAGTGCCTTGAAGACCCAGTGGTCAGAAGCTTCAGCAGTGTTTAAAACACTAGAGCCCACCATCCTTGGAGATCTATTAACCCTCTAAAATATCGGAATAGGTAGAATATTAAATCCACAATAATCCAAAAACAATTCTACAATTAATTATGAGTGTTCAAGGGTAGATGGAAATCAATTGAAAAAAGGTGGAGAAAAAAAAGACCTCAGTGAAAACCGGATACACCTCTTTGTAAAGGACACACCTTTTAATTAGAGAGGGAACCTCTTAATCATTAGTCTTTTAAAAAAACTCTATTAACCCCCAATTCTTTAAACGTAGCTCTTATTATCTTCTCTTGTCTTGAGTTACAGTATGAATATGACTTCCTGTATGTATGTATGTATGTATGATGTGTGTGTGTGGGGGGGGGGGGGGGGGAGGGTTTGAAACAAGAGGTCTCTATTCCTTATATGCATTTAAGGTATTGGGTTACTTCTCATTCTCTATCTATGACCAGTTTGAATATTCATCATTTCTAAATTGGGCTGCCAACTATATGTACAGAGGACAATTTTCAAATGGTTTAACCGAGATAAAATTAGCTGCTGAAAATAGCCTCCCCCATTGCTAATAGTATTCCTGTTGTTTCAAAGCATGAGTGTTTCTATATACACTAAGGACTAGATTCTACAAATGGTGCCTGAAAAATCCACGTAGAATACAAGCATATTCTATAAACTCCATTTAAAATTATGTGCAGTATATAGAATATGTGTAGCAGCCATGACTGCACCTAACTATAGGCGTGTCCATTAACACCTAAATTATACATGGAGCAGGTGTATTCTATAACTATGCACACAGTTTGTCAAAACGTCCGTGATATACCCATTTCCCTGCCCATAGCCACGTCCCTTTTTGGACGCATGCATTAGAATTTAGACAGTGCATTACAGAATATGCTTAGGGGCCCTTTTGCAAATGCACGCCAAAAAGTGGGCTGCGGTAGTGTGGGCGCATGTTTTGGACGCACACTGGACCATTTCTCCAGCATATCTGGAGAAAAAGGGAATTGGCCAGGAAACAGATGTTCGGCAAAATGAAAACCAGCGCGCATCTATTTGCAGCCTGAGCCCTTAACATCACCCATTAACTTAACAGTAAGGGCTCAGCCAGACGGTAATGCCAATTTGACGCATGCTACATGTGCGTAGGCCCTTACATGCCTTTGTAAAAGGGCCCCTTAGTGAGTTATGTGCGTAAATTCTAATTATTGCCAATGAGTTCTCATAATTGCTTGTTAAGCACTGTTATCAACACTGATTGGCTTGTTAAGCCAATTAAGGTACGCATGTCGCTATTGAATACTCTTGGATTTTGATGCAGAATGCTAAGTGCAATATAAAGAATCCTGGCGTAAAAGGAGAAGGGGGTCTGGATGACAGAATTGAGCAGGTCCAGTCAGCAGGTTTTTATTTTGAAATCATACATGACTTTGCAATTCTGACTTTGCAGCAGCTGTTATAAATGTTACATAACAAAGGTTTTAATAGCTGTAATGTATTCTAAGAAACATTTCTAATCTTAAAATTATTGATAATCCCCCCCCCCTTTTTTTTTTTTCTAAGGGCACTACAGCACATGCTCATGGCAATTTTTGTCAGGTATTGGATAAAACCCATGCAGACCAACATTCAAAACATTTTAGTTGTCTAACTTAGGGGCCCTTTTTCTAACAGACTGTGAGGGAGTCTATAGGATACTTCTCATTTTTCTCACAGTGTCAGAGCCACCTTAAAACTTACAGTGTTACCCAGGGAGGAAGCGACATAGGAGAGTGGAGCCAGAATGGCATGGTCCAGGAAGTATAATAGCTAAAGGCATAGATAGGTTAAGGAAGCCCAGAGGGAAGCAGGCCCACCCACTTTGGGCTCAGGCCCATCCAGTAGCAGCACACTGTGTGGCTGGCAGGGATTCCCATGCCCCACCAGCTGAAAACTCCCAACGACTGTCCCTCCTGCATACCTTGTAAATAGCAGCGGCTGATACATACTGCTCACACCGGCCCCACAGCCTTCCCTCTGACGTATTCCTGCCTATGTGGAAATAGGAAGTTGCATCAGTGGGAAGGCTGTGGGGCCAACATGAGCAGTGTGTATTAGTTGCTGCTCGCTGCCAGTGAAAATCTGCTATTTAAAAGATATGCGGGAGAGGGAGGATGTTTGAGAGACCATATGGCATGCAGGTGAGAGAAGGAGAGACCAAATCACCTGTAGAATGGGGTGGGATTCTTCTGCCCACCCATCTTGGGCCCAGGCCCACCCAAAATTGGGTGTCTGGCTATGCCCCTGGAACATTGGACATTGGGTTAAGGGTCAGCTTTTTTGAACCTCTACTACAATGAAACATCATGAAGGGCTGTGTGTATCCTGCCTTCTGGTTGACTAGAGTTCAATTATTTATTCTAAGGGCTATGTATAAACTTACATTTATTAATCTACCGAATTAGATTTACTAAGATCCATTTTAGCAAGTATAGAAAATATACACACATACATAGGAAATGTAGGACTCATCCATGAAATGTTATGCCAGGAAGTGATAACACATTAAAATATTTTGATTATTAAATTGCATGAACTGATACCAACATTCTCCCCTTGCATGAAATTTAAATTAACTGTAGCATTAAGTCACAATAATTAGCATTCGGTATATTCAAAGCAGTTTTATATCTTCAAAGTGAGCGAAAACAGAGGAAGGCAACTGCAGCTTCCAATTTCCTTACTCAACTATGTAGAGCCGGGAATTATTGGAGGCAATCTCCAAAATCTTGGCAGGACCCCCATTAAGAATGGTTCCTTGTACCAGGACGGTAAGAAATCCCACAACCATCACAACCATTTGAAATGCATCAGTCCAGACCACAGCTTTCAGGCCTCCCTGTAAAGTACAAAAAAGGGGAGCTAAATCATTTCTTTCAAAACTAAGGATGGGCCCATTCAATTTGTCGCAAGTAGAGGCTGAAATGGCTCAGATTTATCTGAACGAGTTTGTGGTCCATGGGCATACCAATTTGGATATTCAATGCCCCTTGGTTGGGCTGGAAGTCAGGTACTATCTGACTTGTTTTCTCCATTCTTAATTAAAATGTTTGTAAGTAGATAGAAGATATGTTATCAGAAGCACAGAGAACCGAATTTCAGGAGAAAGGAGCATGCATACAATGGCAGAGGGCAAATCCTATATATTAAAACGCACCTCCAACATTCTGAAGCTGAGAAAGTGAAGCCTTCAAGCCTTGAAGCATTCCTGCAACGTTCCGGAACTATGTGTCGTCAACTGAGGAGATGGAGCCTTACAGAGCACATGAATGCTTCAAGGCTTGAAGGCTTCACTTTCTTGCACACACTTACTCTCTGTCTCTCACATACAGACTCACACACACACTCTGTCTCTCTCTCACACACTCTCTCTCTCTCTGCACAAACACATACTCTGTCTGTCTGTCTCTCTCTGTCTCACTCATTCTCTCTCACATACACACTCCATCTCTCACCCACACACTCTCTCTCAAACATACACACTCCGAGGAAAGGGTGGCATGGAACTCGGAGGGAAGGGGGGCCAAGAACTCGGAGGAGAGGAGAGGAGAGGAGAGGGAGAGAGGACAGGGAGGGAGAGAGGAGAGGGAGGGAGGGGGGCCTGCACCTCGGACGGAAGGGAGGCCTGGAACTCGGAGGGGAGGAGATGGAGGGAGGGAAGGAGGGGGTCATGGAACTCGGAGCCCCGAACACACACACTCACTCTCTGTCTCTCACATAAACTCTCTCTCTCTCATACACTCACTCTCACACACACATACACTCTGTCTCTCACACACTCTCTCTGACACAAACACACACACACTCTGTCTGTCTCTCTCTCACTCATTCTCTCTCTCACTCACACACACACACACACACTCTCTCTCTCTCTCAAACATACACACTCCGAGGACAAACTTGCTAGCGTGCATTTCATTTGTGTCAGAAACGGGCCTGTTTTACTAGTTATAGATAAAGTAGTGGAAACACATTTTATTTTCGACCAGCGGTTCCCAAACCTGATCCTGGAGGCACACAGCCAGTCGGGTTTTCGGGATATCCACAATGAATATTTATGAGAGAGATTTGCATGCACTGCCTCCACTCCATGCAAATCTCTCTCATGAATATTCATTGTAGATATGGGGTGCCTCCAGGACCAGGTTTGGGAACCATTGTTTTAGACCATCTGTACAGGGTGCAGCAAAAAATATTTAGATGTTTTCCGTATTATAAATTCTAAAATTTTCTGGTACTTTTATTGGTTTATGCTGTACTTACCAAGGTGCAGTAAAATGTGCAGACGATCCCTGTAGCAAACACAGAGGCCCACAGGTCAAATCCAGTTACTGAAAGCAAAGAAGAGAGTGATGAAATGATACCTGTGTCATATAAACACTGCTTAGTGTCAATATTCTTCATTATGATGAGCAGATCCATAAAATGTGTCCGAATTATAAAACAAACTCCACATTCCTCATGCTGCAATCTTGATCAAAGCAACATTTCAATGGCCAAATGGATTTAATATGCAAATTATAAACCAAAGAACTGTACATCACAAATATTGTGAATTTTTTTCCATTTTTTCTCTTTGGAACTGATGCATGCTATTCTGCCGTTTGCTAAGTTTATACAGAATGGTGCCTCATATGTCATCATCTACCTAACCATTGACTTAGTCATTATAGAATAAAAATGTTTTTCAGAAGGAGTTAATGAGAAGAAACTGAGGATAGTGTGGCACTGTTAAATGATGGTGTTACAAGGAAGAACTGAAGCACAGTAAGATAGGTGGTCTAGAAATTAATAAATGAAATGATAGTGAAATCTTCATGTACAGTAGCAACAAGCCATATTATTTCCTATTCATCAGAAACACTATTCAAAGCATGATTGTCATAAATAAACAAATGCCAAATGCATCAGAGTAGGAGGGGGAAGATCTGAAATGTGTGTGTGTGTGTGTGTGTGTGTGTGTGTGTGTGTGTGTGTGTGTGTGTATATATATATATATATATATACACACACACACACACACACACATTTAAACATCATACATCATATTTAGTAAAATTGTCACATAGAGGGACATAATCGAAAGGGGCGCCCAAGTTTTGCTGAGGATGTCCTCGCAAAACATCCCGATGTAGGAGCGGGGAAACCTGTATTATCGAAACAAGATGGACGTCCATCTTTCGTTTCGATAATACGGTCAGGGACACCCAAATCCTGAAATTTATGTCATCCTTAGAAATGGTCATCCCTAGACTTGGTCGTTTCTGATTTTCGACGATAATGGAAACTAAGGACACACATCTCAGAAACGACCAAATGCAAGGTCTTTGGTCGTGGGAGGAGCCAGCATTTGTAGTGCACTGGTCCTCCTGATATGCCAGGACACCAACCGGGCAGTGGACTTCATAAATTGCTCCCAGGTACATAGCTCCCTTACCTTGTGTGCTGAACCCCTCAAATCTCCCCAAGCCCACTACCCACAACTGTACACCACTACCATAGCGCTTACGGGTGAAAGAGAGCACCTAGATTGTGGGTACAGTGGGTTTCTGGTGGGTTTTGGAGGGCTCACGTTTACCACCACAAGTGTAACAGGTAGGGAGGATGGGCCTGGGTCCACCTGTCTGAGGTGCACTGCACCCACTAAAACTGCTCCAGGGATCTGCATACTGCTGTGATGGACCTGAGTATGACATGTGAGTCTGGCATAGAGGCTGGCGCAAAATATTTTGAAAGATTTATTTTAGGGTGGGAGGGGGTTAGTGACCACTGGGGAAGTAAGGGGAGGTCATCCCCGATTCTCTTCGGTGGTCATCTGGTCAGTTTGGGCACCTTTTTATGCCTTGGTCATAAGAAAAACAGGACCAGGTAAAGACAACCAAGTGCTTGTTAGGTACACCCTTTTTTTTTTCCAATATGAGTCAAGGACGTCCATGTGTTAGGCATACTCAAGTCCCGCCTCCGCTACACCTCCGACACGCCCCCATGAACTTTGGTCATCCCTGCGACAGAAAGCAGTTGAGGACGCCCAAAATTGGCTTTCGATTATACCGATTTGGGCGACCCTGTGAGAAGGACGCCCATCTTCCGATTTATGTCAAAAGATGGGCGTCCTTCTCTTTCGAAAATGAGCCTGATAGTGACTCCCTCAAATAATTTTTAAATCCTAAACTATGACCAGCAAATTGTGTTTTGTGAGACAAGAAGTAGGATCCTGGAAATCCAGACAAATGGCAAACAACTATTAGTGACAAACATGCCACATTAATAGAATAGCAACTAGTAGGAATGTGAACGATTACAGGAGGACCTTGCGAGACTGGGAGAATGGGCGTGCAAGTGGCAGATGAAGTTCAATGTTGACAAGTGCAAAGTGATGCATGTGGGTAAGAGGAACCCGAATTATAGCTACGTCTTGCAAGGTTCCGCGTTAGGAGTTACGGATCAAGAAAGGGATCTGGGTGTCGTCGTCGATGATACGCTGAAACCTTCTGCTCAGTGTGCTGCTGCGGCTAGGAAAGCGAATAGAATGTTGGGTGTTATTAGGAAGGGTATGGAGTCCAGGTGTGCGGATGTTATAATGCCGTTGTATCGCTCCATGGTGCGACCGCACCTGGAGTATTGTGTTCAGTACTGGTCTCCGTATCTCAAAAAAGATATAGTAGAATTGGAAAAGGTACAGCGAAGGGCGACGAAAATGATAGTGGGGATGGGACGACTTTCCTATGAAGA